>NC_068989.1:16124634-16126579 GCF_001194135.2 Octopus bimaculoides
ACATACATACATACATACATACACGTGTATGTATTTATACACACATATGAGTGTGTGTGTATGTATGTGTGTAAACATAGGAAAATACGTTTTTTCTTCAGATTTCTGTTTCTTCTTGTGAATAACTCTTTCTAATGTCTATTGCAGTGCGTGTGAGTAAACCTATATTCAAAGCTTTCTATCAGGAACTAAAAAGAAAAAAAAATTTCGCAATTCACAGTTATCAAAAGAGTAAACATACAACTGACCATGCGACAAAAATTGTGATTACAATTCGATTCCAGTAACTCCGAGAACTTTTTTGTGCTTCGTTGATGCCACTTACTAACGAAAGGTGTTGCTTATATTAGGAGAACACAAATGTTAGGATCAAATGAATTCTTGGATCGAAAGTATATATTTCTTAATTGTCCGTTAAAATTACCACTTCTATGGTGTCTGGAAGTATTTTCTCAACCACGAGGTAAATTTTGCGTAAACAAAATGCATGTAAATTTCAAAAAAGAATGATTCTATAATTCTACCATGTATTTCATTATGTTTCAGCTAGAGGCTGTGGCCATGCTGGGTCACTATTATTGATGGTATCGGGGACCTTTTTCAATAAGACTGATCGATATGATGGGGACCAGAATAATTCAATAAATAAAAGAATACAGGAATTTTTATCATTGTTGGTTGAAGTGTGAGGTGGAACATCTTCCATCAGAATGCAGATTTCTTTTCTTAAGAAATATCTGAAAGAGAGACATTTTTAAACGCAATTCTACAAAACTGGAAAGGAAAAGAACTTGTTATATCCGACTGATTTGTCTCTAAATTGGGTATCTTTCTGCGCTAATATAAAGAAATCAGAAGTGATATCAACATGATAAAACTAAAAGAAAATCATAAATCAAGCTTAAATGTTTCTAATTTTAAAGAAAATGTTAGTCAGCTGTATTTGAGCAGAGCAATCACTGGCTTCACACGCATTCATAACTACTCAGCCTTGTTTTCAGGAATGGTTTATCTTAGATTACATCTTTCAAGGAACCTTTACTTTAAGGAAGTAAGTTATGATACCACAAAGATTTGGCTGCCAATTCTAGCACATTCTGTGTCCACATGGAAGCTTCCTCATTGTCCCTTGAAGAGAATGCATTATAGGATGTGAAAACTTATTTAATTATTTCAGAATTAGAATTAGAATTAGAATTTCTAACAGTTGGCAAATGAAATAGTAGTTTCACTGGTATCACTACATGTCCGTTAGTTTAGATGTAAGAGAAAAAAATGCTAATTGAGGCTAATTATCGATGACCTTATGTCTCTCTGCAACAGAAAGTTTAATAAACTTGGAATTTATTATGTACGACGTTCAACACACATTTGTTGACTTCATAAAAATGTATTATACATTTTTATATTATATTATATTACATTATATTATATCATATTGCGTAATGTACACGTATATATATATAAATGTACTCGTTGATTCTTATGCATTCATAAGTATAGATAAGACAACATTTGTGTGTGCGTAAATTTATATATGTATATTTCATATCTTATCTAAAATAACTATTGCTTAACCATCTTCTCACACCGTCTCCGATGAAGGGATATATAAAATATCCCGGAAACAGCTGTAAGACCTATTTATAAATGTTCTAAAATCTTTCACAGCCCTGGATTTTTATCTCATTTTGAAACTTTTTTTTTGTATGCACATGCTGATATATGACCTACGTTAGACTCCTCGTTCGCATAATCACCGAACCTGGAGCTTAACTATAGTCTGTCCATAGCATTTACTCAGAATTACCTGACACATTTGGGCTTTATTGACAACATTACCTCTCATAACCTATATATAAATATCTATATCTATATACTCTTTTACTCTTTTATTTGGTTCAGTCATTTGACTGTGGCCATGCTGGAGCACCGCCTTTAGTCG
>NC_068989.1:16126718-16128092 GCF_001194135.2 Octopus bimaculoides
ATATATATGAGTGTGTGCGAGTGGGTGGATATAAGACAGAAGGAAAAATCAAGAAAGCGAAAATACACGCAGGCACGACGTATGCACATACTGGTATGCAAAGCCGTATGTGGACTTCTATTTGTAACTATCTTGTTCCATGGCTCACTTCCTGCACTCGTGACGCTTTATCAACCATGTGGAGGTAAAAGCTTCAGTAAAGGAATTCATTGCCTCGAAGGACAAGTGCTGATATCAGAATGGGATCAAAGAACTGATAGAAAGGTGGCTTCAGACGGTTCAGCACGATGGTTTCTGCTTACCAAGATATTGCAAAACTTTTGACTCAACAAAATAATATTTTCTAGAAATTTCCTCAAACAATTTCATAGCAATAAACGTTTGTTTTATTAAAGTACTCACAAGGCATGCCTATGTGGTAAGACGTTTGCTTCCCAACACATGGTTTCGGGTTCAGTTCCAACGCATGGCATCTTGAGTAAGTACCTTTTACTATAGCCCCCAAGTCGACCAAAACCTTGTGAGGGGATTTGGTAGACGGAAACTGAAAGAAGCCAATCATATATATGTATGCATGTATGTATATATGTATGTATCTGTGCGTCTTTATGTTTGTGTTTGCCCCCTACCGCTGCTTGACGACTGGTGTTTATTCACGTGACCGCAACTTAGCGTTTCAATAAAAGAAAACGATGAAATAAGCACTAGCCTTAATTCAAAGTAAATCTTGTGGTCGATTCGTTCGACTAAGACCCCTCAAAGTGTTACGCTAGCATGGCTGCAGTTCAGTGACTGAATCAAGAACGATTAAAAAAAAAATAAAGTTGTTTATTGCTATATTCTGTTGACATACCTTTAATTTAATATTGAATGATCCCTATTTCATGTTCATCATGTTTGGTTGAGCTCCACTCTCACACATCCTCTAGCCTATAATCACAACGAATGATTGAGAAACTGAAAAAGTTTTGAACCAAAGTTCTGGAGAAGCGTCACATTATATTATGACGTCATAATGACAATTAAGAAAATATTCTAATTTTTTCATATTTAGTTTCCCCATACACTAACTCGCACGTACACACACCCACACATACATAATACATACATACATACTCTGTTGTTGATGTTGAAATTCCATTGAAGTAATCCTGGATCTAGGTTAGAAACCGGTTCTTTCCCTATTGGTAAGAAATCTTGAAATAAACTGAATAATGACAAACATACATATATAAATATACACACATATACATATATATTATATGTGCATGTATATTTAAAAAAGTACAATATGCACATTTCCATGTGCATGTATGTATGTATATAATGTATATATATATATATATATATATATATATATATATATATATATAT
>NC_068989.1:16128539-16129624 GCF_001194135.2 Octopus bimaculoides
TCATATGTCAATGTGTATCTAACATACACACACACACACACACACACACACACACACTTACACACACACAGTTATACGTAATAGTCTCACTGGTTTTCATTCGAGAGATGAGCTGTTGGAGTAGCAATGACTTTAGCGTTTTAAGCGTTTATACAGAGCACAGTCTCTTTATAATGCTAAGTTTTCCCTTCTAATAATGTGCAGAACCTCTTGGATACATCATTGTTTGTAAACTTGGCATCATCTGGATTACATGACAGTGAGGAGGTACGAACGCAGTGATTCAAGTATGTAGATGAATGCAACACTCATCATACACCCATTATTACTAAATTTGAAAATTTAGAAACAAGAGACGTTTTCAATGAAAACTATCGCTATGAAATTTGAGTATGGAGAATCTCAAATCAACAGCATTTCAAAATGACTTTTATGAAGGCATCTCTGAATGATTAAACGAAACAACTTCCAATATTGATGAAGTAGAGAGCAGCTGGGTTTCTCTAAATGAGACTCCGTATGTCTCTGCAGCTGATGCATTTAGCAGTCCACTGGATTGGTTTGATGCAAATAGCAAAGAGGTCAATGGCTTTTTCTGAGAAAAAGAAAAAGGTAATTAAGGATCTCAGCAGGGACATAATGGATGTTTACGCCAGTCTACAAAGGAGGTTTTAATAAATTAAGAATTATTCATGTACAGCATTCAACACACACCTGACGACTTCATGAAAATACGCGCAAGCATACACACACACGTGCGCGCGCGCGCGATATACATATGAATGAATATGCATGTGTGAGCAGGCGTATGTGTGCATGTGTATCAATGTGTGTGCGCGCGCGCGCATGATTAAGTGTGTTTGAACACGCATGCATGTCCGCTCGTGTATATAGACACATGAGTGGCTGTCTGGTAAGTAGCTTGCTTACCAACCACATGGTTCCGGGTTCAGTCCCACTGCGTGGCACCTTAGGCAAGTGTCTTCTACTACAGCCTCGGGCCGACCAAAGCCTTGTGAGTGGATTTGGTAGACGGAAACTGAAAGAAGCCCGTCGTATATATGTATATATATATATATATATAT
>NC_068989.1:16129960-16130822 GCF_001194135.2 Octopus bimaculoides
CAGACCGGGCATTGTGAGTGTTTATTGAGCGAAAATACCTAAAGCTCCACGAGGCTCCGGCAGGGGATGGTGGCGAACCCTGGTGTACTCTTTCACCACAACTTTCTCTCACTCTTACTGTTTCTCTTGTACCTGTAATTCAAAGGGTCAGTCTTGCCACGCTGAATATCCCCGAGAACTACGTTAAGGGCACGCTCACCCACTTGCACGTTAATTTCACGAGCAGGCTGTTCCGTTGATCGGATCAACTGGAACCCTCGACGTCGTAAACGACGGAGTGCCAACAACAAAAACAACAAAACGTCTATCTATGAATTTGTACATATATGCATATATGTACAAACATGTGTGTAATATATATGTATATAAAAATACATTGTTACATACGCTTGCATATATAAGCATGATACGAACAAGAATGCATGCATACATTCATACATACATATATAATGAGTTGGGACAGAGAAGAGAAACTGTGTACGGTTGTAGAAATTAGCTGCCCAATGGATGTTAATATAAAGCTGAAGATTCGTGAAAAAGAGAATGCCTATGCTCTTTACTCTTTTACTTGTTTCCGTCATTTGACTGTGGCCATGCTGGAGCACTGCCTTTTAGTCGAGCTTAATCTTTGTAAGCCTAGTACTTATTTTATCGGCTTCTTTTGCCGAACCGCTAAGTTACGGGGACGTAAACACAACAGCATCGGTTGTCAAGCGATGTTGGGGGGTGGAGGGACAAACACAGACAAACAAACATATACACACACATACATACATATATATATACATATATATACGACGGGCTTCTTTCAGTTTCGTCTACCAAATCCACTCACAAGGCTTTGGTCGGCCCGAGGCTATAG
>NC_068989.1:16134658-16141401 GCF_001194135.2 Octopus bimaculoides
GAAAATAAGTACCTTCTCTCTTTTTGTCTCTTTTTGTTACAAGTCTATGCTTAAAATGGTGTCGTCTTTCATTCTTACCATTCTTGCCACATTTACCCATTTTTATTGAAACTTTCATTCGACAACACTTTCCTCTCTATCCTCATCCTCCTTTTCAAGTGGTACATGAAAAAGTTGACGAGGGACTGACCAGAGAGGAAAGTGTTTGTTTGTAGACCTTTCAAACGCGTCCACCACACGCATTCTTTTGCCATAGCTATCAGTGTTATAGATAGATAGATAGATAGATAGAGAGAGAGAGAGAGAGAGAGAGAGATAGAGAGATAGACAGACAGATGGATAGATAGATTGTTTGATAGATATGTGCAAATACATACATATAAGAGAATTTAACTTCAGCAGTGAAATCACATATTATAAGTAGATTATTCTTGAAGCTCAGTAATTATAAATTATCAAAGACTGATATTTTCTGGCAACTGTGCAATAAGTAAAACAGTGTTTTATCAAATCCAAATGTCGCATTCATTTCTTTTTTTCCTTTGTTTGTAGATATCAGACGATTCTTTGAACTTCAGTTCTTAAATTGGAAATAGTTTATGTTCTGGGCAAGACATATAAGCTAATTCATAATTTATTCATTGGTATTGGTAATTTTTATTTGATAAGGTAATGCATATGTATGAAATGCTGCTGCTAAGTAGAACTTTGAATATAAACAAAAAAGTAGAAAGTAGAAACGTCTGGTTTTGTATTAGTTTTACAAATGACGAGTTGGATTTATTTATACTTACAATACATTATAGTTCTCCCGTCAAAATTGCCGACGATCTGCAACTGCAAAAAATTAAAAAAAGTAAACAAATACAGTGAGAATGCAAAGAAGAAAATGATATTGCTTATATATATGTTGTACTGTGACCGCAAATGTCAGTTCTGCTAGAGAAATATTTGTCACCGACCACACACTAATGCTAACTCATGCCAAAATTTTTAAGGAGTGATGTGATCTGCGAGCGTCTATTTTGGCTTTTGTTACAAAGATTCGTAAAGATTAGAATGCTTCGGAGACTCCTCTACAAGCTTCCTTTCATGCAGACCTCTCTCAAACAAGATCCTCCCGCGAGTCTGAGTTGATCTTGCAGTGCTTTCTTTGATCTTGCAGTACTTTATGGTTGCACCCCATGCATCTGTGAATCTTTAACTGTGTGCTGCAATATTCTGCCCATTCTTTGCCGGATCAGAATAGAAGATTGCATTCTGACAACATTCTTAATAAAAGAAGCTGGATTTGCTTGAGATTTGTAAACAAACTAGGTTCATTGGCGTACTTCAGGAACTCTGTCCTAGGAATATATTCCGAACTACCGCGCCGTAGAAAGAAAATGGGAGCATTGTAAGCTTCAATTTTGAAGTCAGCTGTCACATGCTCTATACTAATACGTTGAGACACCAGCATCAATGCAGAAACTTACTGATAGTATACTTCAAAATATTAAATATTATCAAAATTTTTCAGCTTATATCCTACACATAATTTTATACCAAGAGTAACTCACTCTGCATTTCCTAGGATAGATTGATGCAATTTTGCTTTTGCAGACCTGATAGTGAGACCAAAGTTGTTTAAGGTCTCTGAGAATTGAGCGACACATGCTTGCATGATGGAATTCACCTCGCACAAGCAAATCACAATCATTTGCAAATAATAGTCCACAGACAGATTAATGATTCACTTTGGTTTTGCTTGCAATCTGCGAAGATTGAACAGTTTGTCATTATCTAACGTACCAAATGTTAATTCTAGGTGAAGGCAATCCGAATGCCTCTTGCAACATGACAAAAAAGACAGATACTAAAAAAGATAGATGCTAAAACACAACTCTGTTTCACACAACACCACCTGTGGCAGAAAATGCTACAGATATATATCTAATGGTACCATACATTTGTCCATATACAATTATGAAATTGGTACACCTTATGCACGAACACGGGAGGACAATTATATTTGGCAATGATTATTTATAATCCTCTACAAAATATTTTAAATTCAGCAAAGGTTATATAGAGGGTCTGATTCCACTTTATACAGTTTTTGATATGTGTTACTGCAAAGATCACATCAGTAGTACCCCTCTCACAACGGAAGGCACATTGGCTTTCTTGCAGGAAATTGTTCGTGGTAAGATGGTGAATCAGGCGATTTTGAAGTATTCTTGTTAAGATTTTGCTGGCAATTGTTAATAAAAAGTACTGTTTGTGAGCTTAAAACATAAACAACCTCACAGATTCATTAAAGTTTCGGTAAATTGCTTTAAAAAGGTACTGGAAACTTTCACTTGATTCGAGAATGTTAATTCATACAAAATGTTAACTGCCTAGCAATTCAGATGACGGTTCAAGCTGAGTGCCTAAAATCGCTTTAAAAAATAAACAAATATAGGAATAAAAAAATTTATTCTTACACTTTTTTAATGACTTTTTGTTCTTTGGAAAAAATGACGTACTCATTTACATAATTACTCTAAATGTGTAATTATTTAAAAATATTTCTTAAAATCAATGTCTTAATTATTATAATTAATAGTAATTATAAAATTACTCTAAAATCGTAATTATAAAAAAATATTCTTTAAAAACCGTAATAATTTACATAATTACTGTAAATGTGTATTACTCTGATCTTTCTAATCAGTAACTTTTTCTATCGTCCGTTGCAGTGCTTGAGAGCATGCAATGTTTTGGTTTCTTGCACTCTGTTAAAATGCTACTGAGGTCACCGTTGACTTTCATCCTTTCAATGTGTATGAGATAAGGTAACCATCCTGAGAACATGTAGTAATGTTTTTTGAAAGCATTTCTAAGAGGAATATAATTTTCTACTCTTAGACTAATTCAAACGGATGAAGGTAAGATATTCAGACTCAATTTTTGCATACTCCATTATGAATTGGTCAAAGCAATGAAACAGTATACCTTTGGTTATCATTACTAAACGTTTGGCATATGAATCAATTTAATCAAGAGTTGCATTTTCTACTCAACAAATCTATCGAAAGTAAATTTGCATCTATCTTGTCCTTTTGAAAATACTGGAGAATATTGCATTGGATCATAGGAACAGGATGTTTTAAAGCCCCGATGAGAAATTGGTTGCGTTGTGGCAGAATTATGTTCTTCTACAGAACCCTTAGAATTGTCACGTCATTAGAAATTGGGAGAGCAAAGCACGGTTCATGTAATCTAGGGGACACTTTATTTTCATAGATCAAATTTTTCATGTTAGATTCTTTATATTTATATTCATATTTTCTTCTGCAGTTTTAAAGGTGATTACATATCAATTGAGATGATGTGAGAATTCCGGATTACCAAGGAAAGCTTCTATAACATAAAGAATGTCGTTGCAGCATTGAATAGCTTTATGAAATATATCAGTAAAATTAAGGCCTGGAAGTGGAAGAAGTAATCCTACGCGATTATAAAATTTCTCTGGTATTTTTTCAGTCTTAGAAGCTTCAAAAGAAATTGATTAAAAACCGTAATTATTATATTCTTGCCTTGGCCAGCAAGTTATTTGATTGTGCCGTAATTCCTTTCAACAATTATTCAAGGCATTCATTTTACTATTCCATTTGAACAGCTCATGCCTGTTATTACTTCTTTCTACATTTCACTGCGCAGTGCAGATACGCTACAGATATTCAGCTAATCCAGGCAAATGGTTTATATTAATAATCTATGTCTTAGCTATATGCGAACGCTGCTCTTTCTTAACTTGCTGGTTTTCTCTTCCAGCTGCCGTTTGATCTCTAATATTGGCTTTCCTCCTTCATTTTCACTTTACCTTGTTTGATTACTTGTCTTCATGGTTTCAAGATGAGTTTTTACTTTTGGTATTTAGTTTCATGTTTCATACACCCTACTCATTTTCTTTTACTATTGATTGATATCCTTCTCAGAAATCTTGGGAGCTTTTAATACTCAAAATGGTCTAAAGAATATCTTCTTTTTAGTTCCTTTATAAAATTGAAATTTTTAAACGCTTAAACACAAAAACTCTCATGTAATAATTAAGGGAAATAATTGTAACTTACTTCTTCGAAAACTAATGCATATATTGTCTAAAAAGTGAACTTAATAATTAAATATTTACAGTGATATGAAAAGATATTTTAAGAAATGGGAAACAGCGTTTGTTTTGTGTGTGTATTGCGTTTAAATATAGAATATTAAGACAAATCGAGTTGTCCATGAAAGAAGCAAAAATCTTCTAACTTAATGTAATAACTTTCAACTTATGATCTTGATATTTATGAATGATTGCTGTAGTTATTAATAACATTTATGATTTTAATTTTATGAAACCATAGAAAAAGAACATTCCAATCTATAGAAAAACCATTTTATTCTATACTAAGTTTACAGTCATAATCCTAGTGTATAAAAGTGAACGTACGTATGTTTGTATGTAACGAAGAAAACATAGAAGAAAGAAAATAATGATGCGAATTTTGCAGATAATAGATTTCGCTGATAACCGTTGAGTTACAAAATCAGTTTTATAAAAAGTAGTATAAAATTTTCAAAAGCAACGGCTTGAATTAGAAAGTATCCTAAAATAGAATTATATATACGCATAAGAATTACAGGTAGGACATTGATAAGTTAATAAGATGTCCTATGCCATTCACACCTTTGAAAATTTCCAAAAGATATGTGATTTGCTTTTTGTAACCCAGATGTGGCAGCACTGGTCAATCAAACACATACAGATAACATATAGGAATAGTGTAAGTAATAAAAAGAATATGATTGGTCGTAATTGCTTTTTTTTTTCATCACATACCCAGACAGGTATCTATATTTATGCACAAATCTTTTAAAAGAATGAGAGAAATATTTTTAAAAATATACAATGAGAATGAGTGGTGTAAAGATAAAGTGGAAATAAACTATTTCGACATTTATATTATTCGTAAAATAACTTTTTCTTGTCCTTCAATCATCGTGTTTCAAATATAGACCAAAAACTACTAGAATTTCCAACACAAAATTACATATTCTCATTTACGATTGCTAATTTACGAAATCAATTAGTATCGTTAATAGAAAATATACATCCCTTATAAGAAATGTATTTGTGTAGACATACATACATACATATATAAATAGGCAGTGATTACCAACATAGAATACGATTAGTCGTAATTGTTTTCCCTCCACCAATATTACTTAAATATACACACTCTCACTTCTACTCTTCTCTTTCTTCTTGACAAAAACCAGTTTGCTTCTATTGTAGGTTATAAATAGTGATTAATAAACTTAAGTTATTAGAAAAAGTCACATGACCTATCGTCGTCTGCCTCAAACGATGTACCGTCATGTAAACTTCCAATTACTTGGGGGCGCATATTAAAGATCACTCCCAAAGTTTACTGCTGGATGTGCTCTTACGGGTATCAAAGAGAAAAAAAACCGCCAACTTCACACATATAGATATGGTCGTGATAATGGTGGTAGTTCTCCGTCGCTCGACGATGAGGATTCCATTGTTTAATCAACAGAATTTCCCACTCTTTGGTTAAAGTGTAAGCGGCTGAGCATTCCACGGGTACATATATCCTTAGCACTCTGTACCTATTATTTAATGATAGACGAAGACCAAGAAATGGATTTGGTAGTACGTGTAATTAGTTCCTAATTTTTAATCCGACAGAAAACTCTCTATGTATGGAGCATGTTGTATACACGTGTGTGTATAACAGATTCAGAGTTTGGTTGAATTCTTCAATCGTAGATTAGTAACGATGCAATTAAGGACAAAGGCACACGCACACACACATATATATGTATGTGTATACACACACATGCACACGCACACACGCACACACGCACACATATGTATATACACATTTACATACATACATAGATAGATAAGTTTCAGGTAATATTACGCCTCATGTAAGGTGGCGAGCTGGCAAAATCGTTAGCACGCCGAGTAAAATTCTTAGCGGCATTTTGTCTGTCTTTATGTTCTGAGTTCAAATTCCGCCGAGATCGACTTTGCCCTTCGTCCCTCGGGGTCGATAAAATAAGTACCAGTTAGACGCTGGAATCGATGTCATCAACTTCCCCCCGTCTCTCGAAATTACTGGCCTTGTGCCAAAATATTACGCCTCATGACGTGAAATAATATGTATATACAATTAATGTTCCGGTCGACTTCCTGCTTAAACTCCAACTTGAACGGCCTCTCCAGTCTATTCCTCCTCATCCAAATATGGAATAGATCGCCACTAAAATGCTGGTTGCAGACTGCTTGCAGAGAATTGCACCAAATGCGCATCTTTTCTTGAAACAGCTGTAACGGATTACATGCACACCTTCGACCTTCTCATCTAGCTTTGGATTTTACATACGGCAAGCTTCTTTAACCTATTATCTATTATCAAGAAAACGGACTTACCTAACAACTACATCGGCGTATATTACAACCATTATGAGCGTTTCTCAACCTATCTTTTATTGATCTTTTGTGATTTAAACTCCTGAAGCATTCTTTTTCTACCTTCAAGCTCTATAAAGATATATGTCATGACCCTACTAGATAGCGGTTGTTTGCCTGGCTATACTTTTATCCTATTATGCATATATATATATGTGTGTGTGTGTGTGTGTGTATATGTATATATGTATATATATGTATATATATATATATATATATATATATATAT
>NC_068989.1:16141719-16142551 GCF_001194135.2 Octopus bimaculoides
CACAAACGCACCCACACATGCACAATCTCGCCTCTCTTTCTCACGCACACATACACACACACACACACACGCACACAGATACAACTACATACACACACACATACTACTCACACAAACACAAACACACATGCACACAGACGCTACCACACACAAATACTGACCATGTTCGTACTCTCTTGTCCCCAAAACTACTGTCTCTATCTCTTTCTACTTTCGGTCACTTCAGCAATGTAGCTACAATGTAACTTTCCGACGAAGAGCTACGCTCGAAACGTTAAATTCTCTCTTTTCACCTGGCGTCATGCTAATACATATCGTGTGAACGTTCTCTTGTTGTCTGTTAATTCTATTCGTTTATTTGAACTGATTGTCTATTTGAATTGATTATATATATATATATAATTATGTGTATTTCTTCTATCTTAATGAATAAAAATTCTTCTGATAGAATAAATGGGTTAATAGAAACCAATGTAGCAAAGAACACAAAATAACTGTGGTTAGCTCCTGTTTTTAAGGCAGGAACTCCTTGAAATTTTGGGTATTTGAGTATATTTAAGAATTTAAGGATTGGAGAAAACGCATGTTATAATTGCATACTTTATTCCTACATATGTTTCAAAGGATTACAACCTGTGTGATCCATAGGGATCTTTGATATTAAAATTGTAACCTTCTCATCAGGGAAAGCATGGGAATCATCTTAAACGTAAGACATTATGACCGATTATGAAAACAATAGATGGATAAGGTTATGACTTGATTCATTTGAAAAAAACCGTTAGAGAATTGGACGCTGCCGGATAGTGGGTTGGACAACACATACATATAA
>NC_068989.1:16142874-16143747 GCF_001194135.2 Octopus bimaculoides
CATACTGATACACACACACACACATATACATGCATATATGCGCATATACACATACATACACATGTGCACCCGTTTTCTCCAATCCTTAAATTCTTAAATATATATATATATATATATATATATATATATTCTTGTATTCTTTTTACTTGTTTCAGTAATTTGACTGTGGCCATTCTGGAAGACCGTCTTAAAGGGGCTTTAGTCGAAGAACTCGACCCCCAGGGTTATTGTTTGTAAGCCTAGTACATATTCTATCGGTCACTTTTGCCAAACCGCTAAGTTATGGGGACGTAAACGCACAGACATCAGTCGTCAACCGATGGCGGAGGGACAAACACAAACACACACACACACAAACGCACACACATAAATATTTACATATATACATATACGACAGGTTTCTTTTAGTTTCCATCTGCCAAATCCACTCACAAGGCTTTGTCCGGGCCGAGGCTATAAAAGAAGACACTTGCTCAAGGTGCCACGCACTGGGACTGAACCCGGAACCATGTGGTTAGGAAGCAAGGTTCTTACCACACAGCCATTACCGCGCCAAGCAAACTTCTTACCACACAGTCACGACCGCGATTATATATATATTTATGTATATACACACATACATATATACATTTATGCATGTATCTACACACACACGCACACACACACACACACACACATATGCACATAGATATCTCTCTATATCAATTTATATGCTTGTGTATATGCATACCCACACATATATCATGTATCTTTGTATGGCAGGAAGAGAGAGAGAGAGGGGGGGAGTGAGTGAGAGTGAGAGGGAGAGGGAGGGAGTGAGAATAAGAGTTATATGATCGCATACTAAATATCGTCGAGAACAAATTTTCATGA
>NC_068989.1:16144452-16145464 GCF_001194135.2 Octopus bimaculoides
CACTCATTCTGCGCACGTCTTACGACAACTCTCTCTCATTCACTCTCTGTATATATATCCGATATAAAGCGCGACTGGAAAAAACAATCACCAACCAACCAACCAACCAACCAAGGTTTATATCAGCTATTATTAAACAGAGATAAGGCGGCGAGCTGGCAGAATCGTTAGCACGCCGGGAGAAATGCTTAGCGATATTTCGTCTGTCACTACATCCTTAGTTCAAATTCCGCCGAGGTCGACTTTGCCTTTCATCCTTTCGGGGTCGATTAAATAAGTACCAGTTACGTACTGAGGTCGATGTAATCAACTTAATACCTTCCCCCAAATTTCAGGCTTTGTGCCTACAGTAGAACGGATTATTAAACAAAGATTAGAGAAAGCACAACCTGATCTTTGCTGCAGAGGATTGGCAACTAATTACACGTTTCGGTCTGTCAGACTTCGTCAATGTATTACAGTCTTAATTTGAATAAAAATGAGAACTTTCAGAAATTGCATTTTTGCGTATGGAAAAGGAATGAAGTACACTTTTCACAGAGTGTATTGTCTTAAAAGTTAATAAATAAAGTGTTGAAACTTTTATGATAACATCAGTATTCGAGCCCTCTCCCAAAGCTCTCAAAATGTCATCAAGGTGATCCAAGAACTGCATGGCCGCAGCTCAATCGTTGAAACCAGAGACTGAATTGAAGAATATATGTACTTGTTATAGTAAGGTGACCCTATGTGTATGGGGTAATTGCCTAACAGGTGATTGTAAGTTAATTTGGTTAAAACAAGGCCTTCATTAAGAAAAAAAAAATTTCTTAAAACTTCTTTTATAGGTTCATTAAAATTTATCACTGCTAAATCTTTCAAAAGCAACTTTATAATTTGCTGAAGATCTTAGGAAGTTTAAACTTTCTGGTACAGCTTCATTCATTTTCAACGATATTTAATTAACTTAACTAAATAAGAAGACGAGCTGGCAGAAATAATAATTTCAAATTTTGGCACAAGGCCATTAATT
>NC_068989.1:16146795-16152181 GCF_001194135.2 Octopus bimaculoides
CGTGTGTGTATATACACGTATATATATATGTGTGTGTGTGTGTATGTGTGTGTATGTGTATGTGTGTGTATCTCTGTGTCTGTGTTTGTCCTCCCCTCCATCGTTTGACAATCGATGTTGGTGTGTGTGTGTGTGTACAGGGTGCGGTGAATGAACTGTCATCTAAATTACACAAAAAGGAAAATAACACTGACATCTCGTTTTTACATATATTTTTACCAAAATTACATAAAAATATCTTGAAATACTAAAGAGTAAATTTATTCAACAAGCCTTGAAGCCGCCATTCGGGCGGCATTCAGGGTAGCTCATGCGGAAAGCACCTTTGAGGCCTTCGGCCCCACTATCGGGCCGCTTCGCGTCCCTCTACCCTTGCGTAGTGAATCTTATTTCTGCAAATGTGCTAAGCACTGATGCTGATCAAAGTTTAATCAATAAACGTAGGGGCGAGATAAATGCAGTACAAATAGGGGAGTCAGTGGGGCTCCGTTAAAGCGACCCTTCAGGAATTGAACCTCCTTACGATACTTCCTGGGAGTTCATGGTATGAAAGTCATTATCATTACTCCGATTTGGTCACCAATGCAATGTGTTTAGCTTAAAATGCAGTAAAAATGGGCGGATCAGTGGAGCCCCATTTAGGCGACCCTTAGAAAAATAGACCTCATTAGGACATTCCTTTGGATTAGGGGAGTTGCCGGTTTGAGTTTCGTTGTCTTTGCACCAACGGTCTAGAAGGAGTTAACGAACATAAAAGGGTAACGGACTGAGAAACATCACTCAAATTTATATTAAGAAGATACAATCGCCATTGTCTTCAACCACGGCCCCCAGACGACTTCGGAATCTCCTGCAGCTCTTCTGGACAGTCTCCTTGTTTAAATTGTTGAATGCTGCCATAATCCTTGCCTTCAGTTCATCTTTGGTGTTACAAATGTTACAAGGAGTTTTGTTGGTCTCTCGCTCAACTGCACCCTACATGCGTGTGTATGTATATACATGAGTGTACATGTGTGTGTAACTATGTGTGTGGGGGGAATTTTTTGAGGCTTGGCTAGGGGAAGAAAAAAGAAGTAAAGAGAGAAAGAGGCCTTTTTTAGAGTTGATTTAAACTGATTTAATTCAATTATATTCGCGAAACCAGCAATCCCCCTTGCCAACGATTGTCAAGTAGTGGTGGAGGACAAACACAGACAGAGGGAGAGACACACACACACATACACACACACACACATGTGCGCACACGTGTGTGTATAATTTATAAATGTTACGTGAACGATAATATTTTGAAAAGAATTAATATTTGGTCACTTTGTTTATAATAAATATTTACTTTCATATATATTTATATATGTATGCGTGTGTGTGTGTGTGTGAAATTGATAACATTGGTACAAACATACACACAGACTTTGTCATTCATCCTTTCGGGATCGATAAAATAAGTGCTAGTTGAACACTGGTGTCGATGTAATCGACTTATTCTCTCCCCCGAAGTTGCTGGACTTGTGCCAAAATTTGAAATCAATATTTAGGTAGACGACTAATTTAGGGTTTTGATCAATAAGACAGAAATAGTTTTATTCTTAAACTTGAAAACTGCGGGTGGGGTGTCAGAAACAGGAAAAGGTCAGAGAAAAATCTTGCATTATTTTTTCCTACCGTGCATTTTGAATTCAAATCCTGCCGAAGTCAGCTTTGTATTTCATCTTTCCAGGGTCGATAAAATAAAGTAGTAATGAAGGACAGAGATCGATGTTCTTTACTAATCTTCTACCTCAAAACTATTGGCTTTGTGCCTTAATCAGAAATTATTATTAACCTTGGTGGAGGCGCAATGGCCCAGTGGTTAGGGCAGCGGACTCGCGGTCATAGGATCGCGGTTTCGATTCCCAGACCGGGCGTTGTGAGTGTTTATTGAGCGAAAACACCTAAAGCTCCACGAGACTCCGGCAGGGGATGGTGGCGAACCCTGCTGTACTCTTTCACCACAACTTTCTCTCACTCTTACTTCCTGTTTCTGTTGTACCTGTATTTCAAAGGGCCAGCCTTGTCACACTGTGTCACGCTGAATATCCCCGAGAACTACGTTAAGGGTATACGTGTCTGTGGAGTGCTCAGCCACTTGCACGTTAATTTCACGAGCAGGCTGTTCCATTGATCGGATCGACTGGAACCCTCGACGTCGTAAGCGACGGAGTGCCAACATATTATTAACCTTGAATAAATGAAAACCAAAGACGTTCCTTATAGGACTTGGGATCCTCTTAAGAAGGACAAACAAAATATAAATAAAAAGTAAGAAACAAAAGGTATTCTTCCGGTGCTCTCCATTTCTGTCATCCACTACTCACTACCCAGCACGTTTGGAAAATATATTGATTTCTAAATGTGAGGAAAAATAATTTCTGACGCTACGATAGAATACAGAAGTATCTACTTCTTTGTTATCACCAGCTGCATGAGCGAACGATATAAACAGCAAGTAATGAAGTTAACCATGTTAAAAATAGGATAATCGTTAATTTATTATTCATTCATAATGTTAGAAGGGTGCGCTTCTACTTTTTAGCAAAGTCATAGGATTTATGTGAGATATTTTGTTATGTTAAAGGCGTGGCTGTGTGGTGAGAAGCATGCTTTCCAGCCACATGATTCCGGATTCAGTCCCACTGCGTGGCACCTTCGGCTATTGTCTTCTACTATAGCTTCGAGCTGACCCTTGTGAGTAGATTTGGTAGACAGAAACTGAAAGAAGCCCGTCGTATGTGTTTGTGCCTGTGTCCTTCCCCCCCCCCACCATCGCTTGACAACCGATGTTGGTGTATTTACGTCCCCGTAACTTAGCGGTTAGGCAAAAGACACTGATAGAATAAGTACCAGGCTTACAACGAATAAGTCCAAGGGTCAATTTCTTTGACTAAAAGACGGTGCTCCAGCATGGCTACTGCAGGATTTTGGGACAAAATGGTAAAACTGTATGGCATATTACCAGTCAATGTACGCCACTAGCCCACAAAGAATATGAGACGCCATGACAATATAGCAAGGATTGCCCATTGGAAACTTTGCAACGAGTATGGACTTGACAGAATAAAGATGTGGTACGAACATAAACCCGAAGGCATAATCGAAAATGATAATGCAAAGATTCTATGGGATTTTATGATTCAGTGCGACCATGAGAGAGAGAATAGGAAGCCAGACATAGTGTTATTTGAGAAAGAAAGCAAACTATGCTGGATCATAGATATAGCATGCCCAACTAACAACAAGGTATGTGATAAGGAAGAAAGAAAAGTCGATAGATATGACAGGTTAGCTTGGGAGTTTAAGCAGTTGTGGTCGATGAAAAACGCGGTAGAGAGTAAAGGCTTTATTTTGGCTGCTCAAGATAAGAACTTATTGAGCCGGAACCATCAAGCCAATGTGATGAATAATGGTGTAGACCCAAATTGCCAATACTGCAACGATGGGATTGAAATTGTGGACCACCTAATCTTTGGGTGTAAGGTTTTAGTACTTGTAAAGTACAAATCAAGATACGACAGTGTTGGCCAATATCTACATTGGATAATGTGTCGGCATTATAAAATCAAAACCGAGGCTGTAACTGAGGGAGAAAATGGAATTATTCTTTGGGACTTTTCAGTATGTACAGACCGGACCACCAAAGCAAATAAGTCAGATATTGTTGTGAAAGACCAAAACAATAAAGTCTGTTTATTAATTATCATGAGCATACCCTGTGACTATAATATTTCGGCAAAAGAATTTGATAAGCTCAGAAAATATAAAGATTTACTAATCGAAATCGAAAAGATGTGTAATCTCAAGACGGTTACAATATCAATGATTCTAGGAGTACTTGGAATGATCAAAAAAGAAGCTGAAAATTATTTAAGAATGATCCCTAGCTTACCATCCATGCAGGAAGTGTAAAAGATTGTCTTAACTGGTACTTCACATGTATTTAGAAGAGCATTGTCGCTGTGAATTTTCTTTCCTTTTTCCACCCTTATTTTTTTGTTTACTTTATTATTATTTTTTTATTTTTCCTTTTCCTTTCTTCTCCTTTTTCGCTATCACGTGACTTTGTAAATGAACAAACTGGTGTGTCTATTTTAATGGTCTACCAATGTATATACAGCGTGTTTCCCTGCCCTAGGTGTCAGGAAGACACTCAGCAAGAGATGGCAACAGAATTGAAAGATAATAATGAAAATAGCAACAACAATAATAATAATGTTTATAATAATAATAATAATTCGAATACTTCGGAAGGTGCTCCAAAAATAAGGGGTGTTACCTTAGTTCACTGGTAGTGAACAGTTGATACCGTAATACATCTCCAGCGTTAGAAGCTGTGCAAAGGCAATAATAATAATAATGATAATAATAATAATAATAACACTTTCAATACAGTAACCATAAGAGCATCACAGCAAACCGCAGCACATACCCAAGGCACACAGAGCTGCGCTCGGTAGTGAAGTGAAAGCACGTTATAAAAATAAAACTACTGAATAATAATAATAATAATAATAACAACAACAACAACAATAATAATAATAATAATAATAATAATAATAATAATAATGATAGTAATAATGATAAGTTACTGTTAACACATTTAATGCAAGGACTACTAACACAGTATCTAAAAATCAATATGCAGTGAGAAATAAGCGATAAAAATTCGAGAACTAATATAATTTTTATGTGAGCTAAGATAGAATAGGATATCAATAATTGGGTAATATTATTTTTACCTCATCGCATAGTGATTCTTCGTTAGCTTTTTAATGGCCCATACATTAAATATGTTAATGTAATCTTTTCTACCAATACATGTAACCAAGTTTACTCACGAAAGATAACTTTTGATGTAATATCTTTTCTACAATAGGCACAAGGCCTGAAATTTTGGCGGAAAATGGCCATCATTGGTAAAGGCGTTACTTGACATGCTAATAAATATACGGTGGGAACCAAATTATTAGATCTGTTGTACTTTTTAAAACAGACGCTGGTATACGTATATGTATATTTATATCTATGCGCGCGCATATGTATTTCATCGGTAGAAAGTTTCCAAAATGAACCGCCGGTCGAAACTTCAGTTTGATAAGTGCCATACCTCTTGGTCTTCAAGTTATATGTAGACTTCCTACCGGTTAAAACTAGAAAAGGTACTTGTAATTATGCATTGAGCTGTTTTCCTCTTGTTTCTTTTTCCAAACTTCTATGTATGTATGTATGTATGTATGAAGGTATGTGTCTATGTGTCTATGTGACTAGTATGTATGTATCTATCTCTCCACACACACACACACACACACACACACACACACACACACACACACACACACACACACACACACAC
>NC_068989.1:16152317-16153215 GCF_001194135.2 Octopus bimaculoides
GTGTTAAAACGTGGGTGGCTGATGAAGGAGATGTTCTCTATGTGGCTCGTGTGTTCTCGTCTACGTTTGTTTGCAATGTCCTGTACCCAGATATGCACCTATACATACAGGTGGATGTCGGTATGCACATACCTGTACGTATATATGCATATACTCATTTACTATTTGTTTATATATATATATATACACACACACAGATACACGCATACACACATGCGCACACACGCATAGAGCCACGCATGTCCATGCACACGCAAACAAGCACCTACAACCGTACGCCTTCCTCACAATCACACGCTATATATCCTCACAGACGGACGGTTTCAGGCAACACTAGCTAATGTGCTCATATATATTAAAGTACATGGATAGTAAAGAAAGAATATTAAAATAATGGTTATTCATGCTCAGCATTGACGGCAACGTAGGTATGTACACACACACACACACATAATAAAAATTTATATAACATTTATATGACACCATAAGGTAAAAAAATTATTGATTAATAATTAAGGGTGCTACAAGAAGACGACTACAACCACATTAACTGAAATCGGGAGAATGAGCAGAAATTCTAAGCCCGCGTACCAATTAGGAAAAGAATCGTAAATTGAAAAGTCAGACATACCCATATCGTCACGATTTCAAACTTTGTGAAAATGCCAGTTATCCTCAGCGAGTCTCACCGGCACGCCTTTAGTCGAACAGATCTACCCCAGGTCTTATTCTTTGTGAGCCTAGTACTTATTCTATCGGTGTCTTAAACCGAACCGCTAAGTTACGGGGACGTAAACACACCAACATCAGTTGTCAAGCGATGGTATGGTTGGGCAACAAACACAGACACACAAACATATACGTATATATATATATATATATATATATATATATATAT
>NC_068989.1:16153692-16154444 GCF_001194135.2 Octopus bimaculoides
TACAATTGTTTCAAAAGCACATCTGGTGCTCCTAATGTAACATTACGAATGTCTTGTAGTCGCCTGGTGTACTTTTTTTTATCAGGTACATATGACTGTTTAACTGAAAATAGTTCGCTCCAATGGAGAATGCAAAAGAAAGCTAGGCTAGAAAAAAGACTCAACAACGGTAGGATTGAAGATTGGAACCGGTAAAGAACCAATGACGTACCCTATTCACCAGTTATCTTTGCGAGATAGACAGAGATGTGGTTTCATTTTGCTATCAGCATACACAAATCATTGTACTGGCTGCAGTAGGTTACAATCTAGAAATTAAAGAAGGGTTTAGTTGAGTATAATTTCAAATTGTCGATCGTTCAACATGCGAAACTCTATAATGATTATGATAATAGGTGCTCGTTATGCATTGCCGAAATTATGATGATTATGTACAGTTAGAAGAACTAATCAATTTGATGAGCTTATAATGAGATGTAAACATAAGTTATGCAATATATTCCTCCGCTACAAACCCCAATTTCCATTTCACATTGCTAGTTAATCCCTCCTCATTTGATAGTAACTTCTTAAAGATGGTAACTTCTTAAAGAAAGACACTTTTCCTTGCTAGATAACTCATTAGGAGGTGTATAAAAGATGTCGCAACACCTTCTTTAGTTACACACTCATACACATATGTATATATGTATGCTTGTATAAACATACATGTGTTATATATATATATATATATATATATATATATATATATA
>NC_068989.1:16154454-16155620 GCF_001194135.2 Octopus bimaculoides
TATATATATATATATATATATATGTATACATAGATATTTAGATGCAAAATTTGAACCATACGCACACTTTCTACAATTCATGCGCACACACCACCACAACAATGACGTACATACTCATACACTAACTCTTCAAAAAAATTACAGTAGCTTTTTAACACTACACCAATGAAAACATAATACACACGCACATCTAGTCATACAAACTAGAAAGTCCCATATGTGTGCGCGTACATACACATCTACACACATACATACCAGCCTCAAGCAGCGTACGCCATAACACAACAATAAAATGAATATACAATTTATTAATAACAACGACCTGCATGCATATAATATATGTATAACGGAAACTCGCCGCAAGGCGAGCGCACAGTAGGAGAGGTCTTCAGAAGAACTTCCATCCGACAAGTGTTTCAGCCCTTATACCTGACACTCTACGGAAGCCGGGCCCACTCAGGTCGTGAATCCTAGGTGTCCTCCTGCTGCATTCCAAAATCATGTCTCCAGCAGGATTTGAACCTGGATCTTTCTTTTGTTCCCATGTCTGTGCTTCAGTTCGCAAGGTCACTCTCACTGAAGAAAGAACCAGTTCTTCCTTTTATTCTTGTAAATAATCAATGGAATCCTTAACTAGGTCCATTGGCCATTCCTCTTCACCCATATTCACGTTGTGCTTTTTTCAGCAAAATCAGACAAACGTTTGATTGTAGCAGTTCTGCGGCCTTTGATACATACCCAACTGCCCGAGTAGCCGACAGGTTGATGCAGTCACGAATCCTTGCGATCTAACTTCAACTGGCTTCACAATACAGTGGTAACATCACTCTCTAGCTGCTTTGCCAGCTCACCATATTTGCTCATCTTAAAGATGTGTTGCTCTTCTGTGAGGCTCTCATATGGTACTGACAATTTAATAAGAATCACTTTGGCACCCACTAGAGAGATGTAACACTTGGAATACTAGGTACATTTCCAAATCAGCAGCGTTTTACATCTCTCCTCCTCTCTTTCTCAATACCTTTCTCTCTCTCTTTCTCTCTTTCTCTCTCTCTCTCTCTCTCTCTCTCTCTATCTATCTATCTATCTATTTATATATATATATATATATTTATGTGTGTATATGTATGTAGTAAGAGAGAGAGAGAGAGAGAGAGAGTGAGACT
>NC_068989.1:16155677-16156461 GCF_001194135.2 Octopus bimaculoides
ACACACACACACACACACACACACACACACACACACACACACACACACACACACACACACACACACACACACACAGATACCACATATTCACACATGTCATGAGCGTCATAATTTATTGTCTGCTTTCAGGAAGTTGAATACCATAGATCGCCATCTTGGTTTTCATGCACGTTTTTTTTATCCATCGACTCTATTTTAAACCTGTACAATTCTTTATATCATCCATCCACATAAGTTCATTCTTATAAGTTTTGGTTTTTCTTTTCCTCCATTTCCATTTATTTCACCTTCAATTAACAACTTCTGTGAATCATTTCTTTCTACTAATTTAGTTTCTTCTGTTTCCCGTCATAGTTCTTCATCATTGGTGTTCTGTCTATGATATTGTTTTGTCTATGATATCAAAAATCGTCCAGATGGTGGCACTTAAAAACTTGTATATGATACTGCTTTTGTTAATATTCATCTTTTAGGTCCACGTAATATTGTGAACTATATATAACATTGTAATATTTTATTTTCGATACATCCTTTTCAGACCAGGAAAAGAACTCTTAAAAGAATATTTAACTTGAGAACCGCATATAAAATAGCATTTGGCATAAAACAATATGTCTATCTATCTATCTATCTATCTATCTATCTATCTATCTATCTATCTATCTATCTATCTATCTGTCTGTCTGTCTGTCTGTCTGTCTGTCTGTCTGTCTGTCTGTCTGTCTAATCATCTATCTATCTATCTATCTATCTATCTATCTATCTATCTATCTATCTATCTATC
>NC_068989.1:16156471-16157096 GCF_001194135.2 Octopus bimaculoides
ACACACACACACACACACACACACACACACACACACACACACACACACACACACACACAAGTATTGGTGTGCATACAGAAAAAAATTACATTCATACGTGGAACAGTATTAGGTTCAATATTTTATTAAAGAGAAATTTCTCAGAGAATTTTGTATAAAAGTCGGATCGCTCTGCACGGTATTTCGTTCTGATTTAGTATTTTCAGTGACGTATACTCCGGACGTTCTGAGTTAAGCCACAAAAATGCTTGTTCCAATATAGAAAGCTGTAAAAAAAACATATACCGATTCGCACAAAAGCTAGCCAGGCGAGAATTTAATTACTAAACGCACAGGAAACAGCCTTAGATTACAATACCAGTACGTGTGTATACTTATAAGGTGTATATAAACGTGGAACAGTGCTAGCAGTAATATTTTGTTTCAGAGAATGTATATATATATATATATATATATATATATATGAAATAACGAATTTCCAAATCTCTCAGAGAGACTTAAGCAGTAGTGATGCGATAAAGTAGTTGTATACTGCCAACTTAACGTGACAGTCCCAATAAGGGAATATACTACTGCTGTTTAGCCCTAGGAAGCCAGACCGCTTCCTCGTAAGGATAAGGGCACA
>NC_068989.1:16157436-16158312 GCF_001194135.2 Octopus bimaculoides
ATATATATATATATACACAAATGGTCGAGGCTTAATCCAATTTGAAGTCTACTGCAAAATCACCACAGTTGGACTGGCAAAATATCTTGAAACATCTAACGACTGGAAACAGAATTGAAAGAAGATGCTAATGAAAATAATAATAATAATAATAATAATAATAATATGATTCTTATTCTATGTATATAATAATAAGGAATGGCTAAAAGCTGAAACGGAAGGACTGATTCTCGCTGCACAAGACTAATGCTTGACTACAAACAATTATTAAAGCAAAATAATGAAAACAGGCCCTAACACCAAATGCAGAATGTGCAACCAGCACAACGAGACAGTTGACCACATCATCTCGGGCTGCCCAGTCATTGCCAAATCTGAATATATATTCAGACATGACCGAGTAAGCAGTTATATATCCTGGACAATATGCCAACATTACAAAATTAGAACTGATAATAGATGGTATAAACCTGTGCCAAACAAGATAGAAGACAACGACCAGGCCACAATCATCTGAAATATGCCGGTTCAAACAGACAAAGAAATAAAAGTTAATCGCCCAGACATAATAATCTAGCATTAGGAAAAAACGAAACACCTGCTTACTGATAGACATTGCAGTTCTTCTATATAAAATATTGTCCCCCCAAAAAACTGGACAAATCAAAGGACAAAGACCTCGAAATTGAAGTATTCAAGATGTGGACCATGAAAATAAAAACAATACTAATAATTATTGGAGTATTGGGCATGATAAAAAAAGCTATACCTGCATTGATGGCAGCCTTATTCTTTAACAATTACGATAAAATAATTTGCCAGGTAAATTGTCGGTGATGGTAATACACATTCACGAGTTGACAGCCATCATGTATA
>NC_068989.1:16158612-16160890 GCF_001194135.2 Octopus bimaculoides
ATATATATATATATATATATATACATATGTATATACATATACATATGAATAGAACAAAGATGAAAGAATTGATACTTATTCCCTTACAGCTGTCTTATAATCTTGTTCGTTATATAATGAATATTACTTCAACATTTGCGTGTATACAAAATATACATATGATTATATATGCGTGCATGCATCCATATATACAAGTATGCTTAAAAGTAAGCTAATAAATTAATCTTATGAAGTATTCATGGTAGTCCAAAGCATCAACTCTACTTCAAAGGACAAACTGATTCTACGTATGTCTCCGCAGGCGATAGATGTACTCAGCATATATCATTTATGATTTGCTTTAAGGGAGCAATGGCCATAGATCAATGCAGATTCAGAGAAAGAAACAGCAGATAAATGCAATAAGGTAAAAAATAAAATAATAATAATGAAATGTCAAAGAATCAAAGGAAATATGAAACTAAATAATAGATGTATCAATGAAATTGGTTTCAAAGGAGAATATGAATAGTATGATTGAACTATTTACTAAAGAAAGATAGGCTGATCATTCTAGTATTAATTTAGATGAATAAAAAGAAGCGTATTCAAGGAAAATATAACTGTTGAGTCTTACAATATATACTTAATATATATTAAACTACAACTTGTAATGCCACTAATAATAATAGAAGTATAAAAATGAAATTACACGAAGGGGCAACAACAACAATAATAATAATCCGATCGGCTACAGGCACAAGACCTAATTTTGGGGGCGAGAGATGGGGTTGGTCGATTGCATCGACCCCAGTGCTCAACTGGTACTTATTTTATCGATTCCGAAAGGATGAAAGGTGATGTCAGCATCGGCGGAATTTGAACTCAGAACGTAAAGACGGACGAAATGCCACTAAGCATTTTGTCCGGCATGCTAACGCTTCTGCCAGTTCATCGCTTTTGTTTTTAAAAATAATATTAACAGCAGCCCAACGAACCATAACAAAAGTCACCTTCATGCATACTGGTCAGATTCCAAGAATCGCGGATAATTTAGATAATGGACACACTAGCAAGACTACTATTATTGTAGTAATAATTATTCATAATTTTGGCACAAGGCTAGCAATTTGTGAAAAGGTGCTAGTCAATTATATCGACCACAGTAGTTGAATGTACTTATTTTAAAGACCCCGAAAAAATGAAAGGTAAAATCAACCTCGCGAAATCTGAACCCAGAAGGTAAAGACCGGCAAAATGCTATTAAGCATTTTATCCGGCGTGCTAACAATTTTGCCAGCTAGCCATTATTGTAATAATGATTCTTTTTACTACGGGCACAAGGGCTGAAATTTTGGAAGATGGGGCTAGTCGTTTACATCGACCACAGAGCTCAACTGGTACTTATGTTATCGACCAACCCTGAAAGGATGAAAGACAAAATCGACCTCTGCCGAATTTGAACTCAGAACGTAAAGACGGACGAAATGCCACTAAGTCTTTTGTCCGGTGTGCTAACCTTCCTGTCAGTTCGTCACCGCCTTCATTAATGTGATGATAAGAATTATACCTACACAAAGAACAAATCTACGAGCCATGAGAATACGCAAAAATATCACGCCACCGCATCCCCATCTTATATAACATTACCTTCTACTAGTCCAGCTAATAAGAAGTACATTATCTGTAACTGAATTGTCAGTGAGCATCCATTAAATAGGAATTGCTTAGAAAATATACTCCTTGCTATAATCTCCTGACCTATAATGGAAATAGATATCCTATACGTCTTACAATGAATTTCTTTTTAAATGATAGGAGAAAAAAATATACCGTTTTATAACCCTAAATTAATGCACTTTACATTATTATATGAACTAAGGTCTAAAGCCAACACATTCAAACTGGAATGAACAGAATATTAGGAATTGAGCAAAACCGTGGGGACGACAGGCGTGAATGTCGATTATGCGCTTGCGAAATTCTCGACATAGTACATATATGACGAAAATTTATTGAACACTGCATTTTCAAAAACACTTGAATGTTACTCTATCATTAACATCGTGATTATTCCTTTAGTTCTTATGTTTAGCTAAGTAAGGTTTAATGACGCACTCATCTAATGTATAATACGTGTTATTTGTATTACCTCCTTGAAATAGTGGAAAAGATATATGCATGTATGTGTAAATGAATTCGTTGAGATCTTTGTGTAGCTACATTTTTTCCTATAGATAAACGTAATAACTAGCTGTATGTGTATGTCTATAAGCATATGTATTTAAATATGTGTCTA
>NC_068989.1:16161177-16165943 GCF_001194135.2 Octopus bimaculoides
ATATATATATATATGTATATATATATATATATATACACCTACATATATACCTACATACATACATACATACGGTGCGTGTGTGTGTGTATTTCCCTGTATGCATTTGAATGTAAACGTTTCTCTGTATAGACATGTGTATATACGTATGCGTGTGCATATACGCATACGCATGCTTACGGATATAGTAGACGTCCATTTATATTGGTATATACCTATATGTAAGTTTCTAAATTCCGTGTATTTATATATTTTTTTGCAATTAGTGAGATCTTATGATGGTAATTATTTTCTTTTTGAAGTTTGTTTTATCAAGTCATTTTGACTAGTGTCTGCACTCCTTAATTAGATTCAAAGATTTTTTTTTACTCTACCATAAATCAATGTATATGGTTTTCAGACATATTTGCGATGCATGTGTGTGTGTATTTACATGCATATATACAAGCATATACGTATACTGACCCACGCGAAAGTGTACGCAAGAGAAAAGTGTCGTTTAGGCTGAGACGACCACACTTTAGAGCATATAGATGAAGAATATAAAGAGTGGTTAAATGTGATAACAAACAGGCTAGATTAATAAGAAAAAAATAGAGGCCTGGATGATAGTAAATAAATCAGGTAAAAGCGTCTACAGAAGGTATATTCATGCAACTGTATGTACCTACATCTCTTACCTTCATACCCTTACATGTATAGAGAGAGTCATAATTAGACACAGGCTATAATAATTATAATTATTAAGTAAATTAAATACATAGATTAAGGTTTGAAGAAGCAAGGTTTACCTATGTATAGTATGAAATCGTGATGATGGTCATAGGAAAAAAATTTGTAATACTTATGCTCTGATGAAAATGTTTCGGTGTATAAGGTTTAAAAACTAGCTACGGAGGAGGTAACTTCTTAATTAAACGGAATATTGAATCAACAGATATGTCTTCTAGTCATATGATGGGATGTTCTGATATTTTTGATATTCTGTTCAGTTTTTTAAAAAATCTCTTTAAAAGCCACTTATATAAATGCTTCATTACAATAATTAGACGATTCATTAAAATATGCTTTTTAACAGTGAATGTTGATAATAAAAGCAAAATATTTTAATAAGATAATTCAAGATATTAGGAGGGTGATTAGACTATTTATGAATGTAACTAAGCGTTTCATTAAGGCTCACCGAGTGCTACTCTTAAAGTATAACGATAGCAAAGTTAGTATAAAAATTAATATTAAACTCAAGATGCCTAAAAAAAGGTATAAATGTTTAAGTCTATCAGTAAACCGAGTTGAAAAACTAGATTCCTGACATTTCAATTGAGGCTTCTCATTCAAATAGGCGAGTCCAGTTTTATAGATTAAGTAAGTTTAGTCTTTATAGTTTAGTCTATATAGTTTTTTTTCATGCGTGGGTATAGCTGTGTGGTTAAGAAACTCGTTTTAAAATCCACGTGGTTTCGGCTTTCAGTCTCATTGCACGGCACCTTAAACAACTGTCTTCTATAGACCCGGGTCGATAAGAAAAATAAGTACTGTGGTTGATTCGTTCGATTGAAGCCATTCAAGGCAATGCTTCAGCATGGTCGCAGTCGAATGACTGAAACAAGCAAAAGATAAAAGATTACGTATTTGTATCTTTCAATCTGAATAACATTAGCGATACGCCTAGCGAGTTAAGTTCGTAAATAGATGTTTAGCTATTGGCTTATAAAAGTCCTTAATAGCAATTTGTGAAATATCAAAATTCGACTTACTGAAAAGAGATTTCAACAAATTTCTCCTCAGAAATAACGATATCGACAGGTTCTATCTAAGAAGAAATAAAGGAGATAGAAGCTTGAGATCGGTGCAAACAATCTTTGAATGTCACATAGTCTCTTACAGACAGCACTTGCTAAACAACAGCAGCAAAAATAAATACATTAACTTAGGGTTCTAAAGTGAAGAAAACAATGTTACGTGTAGGAACCAAGCTCCTTCGGAAGCAATCTCTTCCTCATGAACTCCCATACAACGCCAAGTCATACCTCAAAGAAAACCTGGAGGTGAAACGCTCAACATGCTAAAAAGAGACTACGAATGCGTATGTTTCCTGAAGTCTTGACGAAGACAGTACAGTAACATTGACATGAAACGAAACCTTTCTTGTACGCGTGACCGCTACATCACATTACACTTCGATATCTGTACATTTGCAATGCAAGTACAGGAAATCGCTACTAAATATCTAATAAAGAAAAGAGACAGAAAAGTCCTTGGAGTTGTACGATGCAATCAAAAATGTAGATTATGTCATATTTCTGCCTCAAAATGTCACCAAGGTTCTACCTCTCTATGCGACACATTATGTTGTCGTAAAACAATATACAATGCCATACATACCTGTATGTATGTGTGTATGTTTGTTTGTATGTATGTATGTATGTATGTGTGTCTGTGTGTGTGTAATGTATGCGCGTGTATACACACACATACATACATACATACATACATACATATATACATACATACACACACGCACGCACGCACGCACACACACACACACACACACACACACACACACACACACACACATATATATATACCTGCAGCTATGATGAGGCATCGCTTTGAAGAATTTTTAGTGGAATAAATCAACTTCGGTACCAATTTTTCTCTAATCCCTGGTATTTATTCTATCCGTAACTTTTTACTGAACCGCTAGCTTACGGGGACATAAACACACTAACACCGGTTGTTAAGTGGTGGTGGGCAACAAACACAGACAGAAACATACACACACGTACACTCATCTATCAATCTAGCGATTGATAGATGTATTATGTATATATGTATGTACATATATACATACATACAAGCAGACAGGCAAACAGACAAACAGACATAGATAACTGATACAAAATAGAATGAACGACATCCTTTACTCAAAGTTACTAAAGTTGTTTCGACATATCTTTACACCTGTAGTACATTGGTGAGATGTGTAATCATTATCATACATCCAAGGTGTAAAATGCGATTTCTCAGGTGATTGTTTAAATTAGTTTTTCGTTAGATACTATCTTCATTTCACTCAGTGTGAGAATGCACTCCCAAAGTCACGTGTCATTTCAATTGTTGGTAATTGGCTTTTAATAATATCAGATATGTTAATATGTAATCTCTATGGATACTGATGCTTAGCTAGTTTCAGGAGTATTTCCAATGTATGCTACTGACATCAGGTAACCAATAACTGTGGACGAGCTTTGCATATCTTGTATAACTACATTCATACATAGATACAGGTTTATTTTCATGGAAGTAAGAATATAGGGTAATTCGATTTGAAGTTGAGAGTGCATATAAAATCTTAAAACGAATTATAGTTCTTAAATTTTTTGCAAAATTATCAAAATACCATATCGATTTCCTAACTGTTTTTTTTTTTTTGGTAAATAATTAAAAAAAAAGGTAAAAGTTTAAAGGAAAGTATATGAACGGGAGAAAATTCCATAATAAAATATGCTTAAAAAAAGGCAAATATTCATGAAAATTCGAGTATTCAATGAATTTCACTGTCATAGGAAATGGTGAAGGTCCAAAAGTTCGATGAATTTCATAACAATAATATCTGATTGAGATTTCAATGCCTTTCAAAGCAATAAATTATATCATAAACTAGATACGATGAAGAAGTTTTTATAAAAGAAGAAAAGAACTTTCACGAATTCGAAAGGAAGAGTTGTGTCGTCGATTGCTTTACGGGCCAACAGAATAACTCCACTTCATACGGGAATGGGTTTATATGATTTTGGCAGAACAGCTCCCAAGTTGAAACACTGCCGGCCATTTATTGTTGTATGAGACAACGAGAAAAACAATATACTCTCTTGTTGAAATCAGAGGGTCAGAAAAAAACAAAATGAAACGTCTATTGACTATTGATAAGTTTTGTGAAATCTAGTACCGAAGATACACTTTCAGTTTCATACCTACCTATTATTATTGGAGCAACATGGTACGAAGCAACTCGCCTGGTTCAAGCTATAGCTGAACTTGAATTCTTGGGATACAATAAAATTCTTTAATTCATACACTACAAATGAGCACGATATCCGGGGAAATAAATATATGCAACAGCTTCTTAAGGATGATGAAGAAAACTATTTTTCTCTTCACATCCTTGCTGACAAGCAGGTAACCGGTCAAAATTAACTCTGAATTAAAAAAAAAAAAGAAAGAAAACATGCATATATATACATACATACTTAGATATATGAAAACTTATGGACCGATAAATCACGCTATATAAATAACAATATGAAAACTACGATGTTGAAAGCTATCAACTGAAATTAGTCTATATGTTGACAGGTCAAAATTATCTCCAGTTTAATGCTCGTAAATCGTATTAAATTGCTATATAACATATGGAAAAATTTTATCAAAAAGAAAAAAATTAATGATAATAAAGAGCAAATATATTTTTAGTTATCAGCATGAAAAAATATATACATTTAAATACAAACGCACATACACGGCACATAATCATGTATAATTATAAATATGCATATAAATGTGATTATAAATATGTATGCATATACTCACACACAAACACACACATATATGTGAGTATATATATATATACATACATACAGAGAGAGAGAGAGAGAGAGAGAGAGAGAGACAAAGAGCATAATGTTATATGAGTATATTCATGTATGAACGTACACCCATATATGTGTGTATATATATATATATATATATATATATATATAGGTATA
>NC_068989.1:16165953-16166436 GCF_001194135.2 Octopus bimaculoides
TATATATATACGTGCATACATTCTGCACATACATACATATACACATACAGGAGCATACGTACGTACTTATAACTATAGCATACATATTTATATATATGTATATATATTCGCTATAATTAATATAATAACATAGAGTGAATCTAAATCTTTAGACGAAGCACTGTATTTCATTAAATTTAATTAAACACACCGTTGAGTTGCAGACACTTGTAAAGAGAATTTTTACAGTTGCAAAACGTATTTATTTTAATTACATTTATTTCAATTACATTATCGTCTAAAATCTTAAATTTACTCAAAGGTACAATTAAAACCTCAAACTGCTTAGCGTGTCATATATATGTACGTTATGTACGTGTGGTGCCTGATATGATTATGTGCGTATGCGCGTGTGTGTTTATGTATGTATGTATGTATATGATGTGTGTATGTGTGTATGCATATATATATATATATATATATATATATATATATATATATATA
>NC_068989.1:16166993-16168114 GCF_001194135.2 Octopus bimaculoides
CAGGAAACCCCAAAATGGCTGAAGTTCAAAAGATAGTGCTCATGGGAACTGTCCATATCCTACGTAAAATACTGTCTATGTGATCTCAAATTTTAAAGCAAACACATAATTTTCTTATGGTTTCTTAAACATTCACTTGAACAAAACTGTACAAATCCAAATATATGGTACCCTAGGCATAACACCTACATGAACTTCTAACTTGTTGTCTCTTGAGGTCTCTGGGTGAGACTTGGATCCAACTTGTACAAATGCAAAACAAAAGTCAAACATAAAATAATAATAATAATAATAATAATAATAACAATAATAATAATAATAATAAAGAGGCCAACAAGTTTATACCTATACAGGTAAAATATACAAACAAATTTAGTAGGGTATCAGAATACGACCTGCTATAAATAGAGTTATCGCTCCAAAACCACAAATTTCTCACTATCAAAATACACACGGTGAATTCAACGAATGTAACAGAAATAGGCTTTTCTTGTGTCTACTACAGAAGCAAGGGACAGATATTCCGGGATGAATTGATTTCGTTCTTTTTGTTTTTTTTTTTGTATGAATATAATTAAAGCTCGTCAGCTAGACTTACTGCAAATCATCTATTTTTGAAACATCATCACATTAAACCGTGTGAGTTCTTTCATTTGAATGCCCCTGCGACATTCAAAAACGAACATAACGTGAGCCAGTACAATATAAAATTAAATAAGGTATTATTACCATTAATAATTATAATAATTATGATATATAGGTGAAATAGCGAAGGCAGCTATACCCAATATAAAACGGAAAAATTCAGTTGTCACTAATTGTGACTGAGAGTGCCGGCTAGCACCTATATTGCTAGAAATAAGAGTTAAAAGATCTTAGAGCCGCAAAAAAACCACATTTCCATGTACTGACAGGGGAAATAACCACCCCACAGCGAATCTAGTCACATATACATACATATATAAATGTATACCTACATACATATAGATAGATATATAGATAGATAGATAGATAGATAGATAGATAGATAGATAGATAGATAGATAGATAGATAGATAGATAGATGCGTGTGTATACATACATGCATAAACATGCATATATATATATATATATTTATATAT
>NC_068989.1:16168404-16170435 GCF_001194135.2 Octopus bimaculoides
ATATATATATATATATATATATATATATATATAAATAAACACACACATTTCACACACAAATATACATGCATACATATATATAGGCATTTACACGTACATACGTACATATATAAATGTCAATTGAAAACACAAAGGTGAACATTATGATAAAATACACGTGATTAATAAAGCCTGGAAAAGATACATGAGGAAGTTAATAAAATGGGCAGTTTAAGGATTATGTGTTTTTATTTGTACATAAAGCAGTCTTTACTTCATTTACCAGGTGGTGCTATTGAGTTAGCCATGGCCTGGGCCGATAATAGCCAAACCAATCTAAGTTATCTAAGTTATATATCAGATGACTGTATCCAGAATTGTCTTTAACTTTTAATGTAAAGTGCCAAACCAAACATTGACTATAAATATCTAAAGACATAAAGACTAGAATTAAGGATTAGAGAAATTGTAAAAATAAAGACAAATTTGAAGGAATTAACAATTCTATAAAAGAGAAGAAAAGATTACGTAAAATGTATAACAATAGTATATAGATAAAATTCAATCTTAATAATGACCTCATTATTATCCACACGCTCTCTCTCCCCACACACCGTCCCACTCTTTTCCTCTTTCTACATGACCTAACCTATCAGACTGACCTAACCATCCCCTGTAATTCTGTTCTCACACATAATCCTTAAACTGCCCAGTTTATTAATTCCCTTATGTATCTTTTCGAGGCTTTATTAATCACGTGTATTTTATTATAATGCTCACCTTTGTATTTTCACTTGACATTTATCGTTTATGCAGTCTAAACAAATGATTACTAGATACGGTCACAATATAAACGTTGTTTATTTATAGACAGTGAAATAAGTGATGAAGCAAGGGTTACAATATATTATCAATTAAATAAAACTTTCGTTGTTGCTTGGACAATCATTATGATCTTTTTAAAATGAGGTTATTTTAAGTCTACAATTTAATATTAACCCACTCTCCATGTAGTATTTACTAATTCTATTATCTGTGACTAAACTTGTGTTGTAGTTAAACAGTTTTGAGATTTCTTACAAACTAAAGAAGCCAGAATTTTGTTGATGCGGCACTTGTTAAAAGACAACCTCATTTCCTACTGAAGCCGGTCGCCGCGGTTTTACAGTTGAATAGGAGCTCCATATCCTGCAGAAAATTAGTTCGGAACCCAAACAACTAAAGAAAGCCACCATGGAAACAGGTATGGCAGCTTAAACTAGCTCAAGGTGGTTGTAGGTGACGAGAGACCACAAATGAAAACCTTCTGTAAGCGAAGACTAATTCATTCCTAGCTGCCCCAGTCAAGTGAATCGTACAGGCTAAGCGGTGAAACAATTGTGATAAGATACCTGCTAATGATACGGAAGGATTTCCACCATTCATATGATTTTAGTCACCGCTAGAAGAAGAGCTCGCACTATCGTTATGTAGTTTCTTTGTGAAGCTTCTTCGTGGAGCAAAGCATCTCTGATGTTTATTACATCCACCATCTTACTATGTTTGTTCGACGTACATAAGTTTATAAGGAAGTCTTTTGATGTTTGGCAAGCCAATAATTAAGTGTTTAACTTGTCTTGAGTATATCACCACTTATTCTTCTGGAACAGCTAAAATATTTCTTTCGAAGTTGAGCTGTGACGAAGACGGTCAGTTATTGTGCTGGTTTTCTTGTATTCAACACATGTGTTAGCTTGACCATTTCTATTTTTATATTTGACATGTTTTAGGCATTAGTCTTGCGACCACTTCGGGGCAACGCCTAGAAGGGTTTAGTTGAACAAATCGGCCCCAGTCCTTTTTCTAAGCCTGGTACTTATTCTAACGCTCTCCTTTTGTAGGATCGCTAAGTTACAGGGACGTAAACAAAAACCAACACCGGTTTCAAAAGTTAGTGGGGACAAGCAGGAATACAAAGACACACATAAATGTATACATACTTTTATATATACATAATACACACACACACACACACACACACACACACACACACACACACACACGCACACACAC
>NC_068989.1:16171024-16172246 GCF_001194135.2 Octopus bimaculoides
TATATATATATATATATATACACATATAACTACATAAATATAAATATATATATATACATACATACATACATACATACATACATACATACACACATATACGTACTACGTACGTACATGCATACACACACACTCACATATATACGACGGGTTTCTTTCAGTTTTCGTCCACCGAATTCATTCAAAAGGCTTTGGTCGGCTCAGGATTATGACAGAAGACACTTGCCCAAAGTGCCACGCAGTGTGACTGAACCCGGAACCTTGTGGTTGGGAAACTTACCACACAGCCGCGCCTGCGCCTAATTAATTATCGATGTTTATTTTGTATTTTTATTTTTACACTGATTGAAATTTTAATTGATTTATTGTATAATTAACACCAATGTTCTATCTTTCTCATTGTATTTAACCCTGTGTTAGAAATCATTAATCCAAACGTTTAACAGACAGCACTTTAAAGTCTGTTTATTACTTGCTAATTTGCATTTTCGTTTATTAAACACCAGTTTGACGTTTATTTCTTGATATATTGTAACGTGCTTTAACTGTTAATAATTACGGCTTTTAAGTGTGTCTTATGCATTTACTTTTCATGTAATAGCTGGCTTTGAACGATTCATTATCATTTATGTGTTGTCGGAACTCTGTGCTATCACAAGTATATGTGTGCATGTGTGTGTGAGTGGTGTATGTGTGGGTGTGATTGCGTGTATGTGCGTGTGCGTTTATGTTAAGTCTGTACCGATTAAATATTTATTTGACGGTGTTGACACCATTAGTTTGAAAGTATGCTCGATGTCGAAACTATAACGATTTCCAATGCAGTAGCTGATGATGGAACGTTAATGGTTATTTAGATAAAAAAAATTGTTGACCTGATATTTAGCAAACTGCTTCTCGTTTTCGTTTGCTCCTCTCTTTTTTTCTTTCTCTTTCTCTCTCAGTCTGAAAGGAATTGGCTGTGTTCAGCCCTGTAGTGTGTCCGTTTTTGCTAGATTTCCAAATGTATGATGCCCCAGACGGTGTCTCTACGATTCCATCAGTCACTGAAGACCCAAGGAAGGAAGAAAGGAATAAGGACGTATATATGTGTATATCTATCTATCTATCTATCTATCTATCTATCTATCTACACACACACACACACACACACACACACACACACACACACACACACACACACACACATATATATATATATATATATATATATATATATATATAT
>NC_068989.1:16172280-16173409 GCF_001194135.2 Octopus bimaculoides
ACACACACACACACACACACACACACACACACACACACACACATATATATATATATATATATATATATATATATATGTATGTATACAGGGTGCGATGGGTAAGTTGTCTCCATTTCATATTTCTTATTTCGAGCATGCGCATTGTTATTTTCTATATTCTCAACTACACAGTATAGCAGGGTCCGTTGGGCACCGTCTGTGAGAAAAAACAGCACGATGATGCAATTCACACTGCCAGAAATTTGGAAACGACATGCTGTACTACTTGGCATTCGCACTGGACGCTCCAATACGAACATTTTAGAGTGTTTGGATATCAGTCTAAGGACATGTACTGAGAGTGATAAAAATCAAACCTCCAGTCAACATTACGGTGCTTGGAGTGGTCACTAGTGATGGTGACGTTATGCCTCCATACATCTTCCCACTCAGCACAGAGGCCTACATCAAGTCCCTGGAGGAGGTAGTGCTGCTCTGGGTCAAGAGGGTGGCTGCTGGAAGACCATATGTCTGGCAACAGGACTTTGCACCATGCTACACAAGCAAGAGTACCTAGTCATGGCTGTCAGACAATTTCTGCGACCACATCACCCGGTCACCTAAATCCACTTGTCACCTAAATCCATCTGTCACTTAAATCCATCTAAATTTCTGCGACCACATCATCTGTTCACTTAAATCCCCAGATTGCAAGCCCCTTGATTATTATGTGTAATGCACAGTTGAGCAAGAGACCAACAAAACTCAACACCAAAGATGAACTGAAGGCAAGGATTATGACAGCATCCACCAACTTAAACAAGGAGACCGTCCAGAAGAGTTTTAGGAGATTCCGAAGTCGTTTTGAGGCCATGATTGAAGCCAATACTCTTTTACTCTTTTACTTGTTTCAGTCATTTGACTGCGGCCATGCTGGAGCACCGCCTTTAGTCGAGAAAATCGACTCCAACGCTTATTCTTTATAAGCCTAGTACTTATTCTATCTATTCTCCTTTTGCCGAACCGCTAAGTTACGGGGACGTAAACACACCAGCATCGGTTGCCAAGCGATGGTGGGGGGACAAACATAGACGCACACACACACACACACACACACACACACACACATACGCACGCACACACACACGCA
>NC_068989.1:16181365-16182333 GCF_001194135.2 Octopus bimaculoides
AAGATGTATTAGTATAACGTTCGGGAAGTGAAATATATACATATGTGTGTGTGTGTGTGTGTGTGTGTGTGTGTTGCATGTCTCGTTTCTCTATTTGTTTTTTTCGCTGTTCGGTAAAAGCTCGTTTTCTATGCTTTCGTTTTTATATTTTCGTTTCTCATTGCGTTTAACGTTTTTTTTATGTCCTGTACCCATATATGCATGTATATATGCATATAGATGTAGGTATGTACATATATGTATGGATATATGCATATATTTATATATCATTTATATTATTATATGATCGAACGCCACGCATCCTTTTCCAAGTAAGTTTTATCTTAATAATTACGATGCGCACTCTTCTACTATCTCTTCTCTGTCTATCTCTCTTCCTCTCTTGTTCATCATCCTTTCTGTTTATCTTTCCCACCCTTTCCCCATTCTCTTCTCCCTTTCACCGTTCCCTCTCTCTCTCTCTCTCACACTTTTTCTCCTTGACTCTCTCGTCGCTAACACGTGACGAAAGGGGATCTATCTTTCTGTCCATTTCCTTCCTAAAGAAAAGACGTGCCATTTCCTGTCTCCTTCATGGCTCGTCTACTTAGCGTTCATAATAATTTTTCTATCGTCTTCGCTCAACAGACCTCACCGCTTGTTTTTACTGTCTTGTTCTCACTGTCCTGTTCTTGTTACCACTTTCACCCTCCGCAAAAAATCCCAAATTTTATTTAATTTACTTTGCGGGAAGGACTGTTTCAACGAAGTCGCATATTATCCTTGCCTTCGAAACGCGAAGTAGATGGATCAGGGACAACTGAAGAAGGGGTATACTCTTTATGTTGCATGTCTCGTTTCTCTGTTTGTTTTTTTTCGTTGTTCGAAAAAAAGTTCGTTTTCTCTCTTCGTCTTTATGTTTTCGTTTCTTATTGTGTTTAACGCTTTTTGTGATGACCTGTACCCATATATGCTTGTATGTATACATA
>NC_068989.1:16182365-16186352 GCF_001194135.2 Octopus bimaculoides
ATATATGCATGTATATATATACATACATATGTGTGTGTGTGCGTGTGGTGCATGTCTTTCATTGAATATTCTTGTCGAACCGCTAAGATTTAAACAAAAAACACCGGTTGTCAATCGGTGATGGGAGAGAAACACAAAGTCACAGATACTTATACGCATAAATGTACATACATACATACATACATAAATATATATATATTTATTTATATATGTATGTATGCATATATATATATATGGATACACGCACAGACACACACATTTATATACCCACACGCGCACACATACAATAGGCTTCTTTCGGTTTCTGTCTACCAAATCCACTCACAAAGTTTTGGTCGAACTGAGGTCTATAGCGGTAGACACCTGCCCCAAATACCATGCGGATTGAACCCGAAATTGTGTGGTTAGGAAACAAAACTTTAACCACAGAGCCATGTCTGTGCCATTCAACATTGACATTATATCAGATCGTCGAAAAAGCAATGTCTGAGCATTTAACGAAGTAGCTGCTTAATTAGCTGGCTTGATTACGCTTTTATTGCTACGTATCGTTTCAACTTTAGACGCTGAGAACTTTAATGCTTTTACAATATGCGTAACTTTTTCTTCTGCATCAAACCTATGTAAAACAGCGAGTTTAACATCATGCATATTCCTTTCATGATTCCTTTTGTTACTACTGCCTTCATTTCCACTTAACGATCTCTTGAGAATCATTATACAACAATGTACATATTTGTAGCTAGATCCAACAGAAATAGACAAGTAAAGAAAGGAAGCTAAATAAAACAATAGAATCAGAGTATTGTAACGATTTTCTGCGTCTGAAAAATGTAGTTATCAAATATTTTGAACACGAGAACTGGAATGAATAAACGAATGGGCTGAAAAGTGACGTCAAAGGGTGAGATCTTGTACGAGCTGTGAGAATGTACTGTATGGTTGATGTTAGTAACAGGACCCAGAGATAGAATGTTAAGAGCGACAAAAATAAAACATATGTGCTGAATTGGTGCCCAGAAAAACAAGTAGGGATGGAAGGAGAAAATAATTGTTAGCAAGAATATTGAGAAAAAGAAAAAAAAAACGTTTGACGATGATGAAGGCGTGCGGAGGTCCGTACGGAAAACACTTAAAAATACACAGCTTGAATGTGACACAACAAAGCTCTACAATATATTAACGGTATCAAGAATACTTTTATATAAGTAAATGATTTTGTCATTTTATATGACTTCCACGTAGCAATGATTAATAAAAGATTCTTACAAACTAAACAGGGAACATCTAAACCCAATACTGCAAATTACATTCAGATTAGACGAGAGAAGACCTTTAATAACGGAGATAGGGGTCTTATAGCATAAATGAGAAGTGGTGTGCATGTCATACCTAAATTTAAGATATGACGTTCGTAAACTAATAGGAAACAGCAATACACAGATATGCAGACATAGAGTAGTCCTGGGGTCGATTCCTTCGACTAAAGGCGGTACTCTAGCATGGCCGCAGTCAAATGAGTGAAACAATTAAAATAATAAAAGAATACATACATACATAATCAACCGTCGCGTTTCATTATATCCTCGTGCAATAACACTGAAAACTGTCACGAACAACAATACTAGACATGACATCAAAGCGTTCAACACTTCATGGATTTCAAATAATACGTTTAACAAAAGAGACAATATAATAGAATATCCTCACCACTAAACTTCCTTTACATCACAAACAATTTGCATCAAGAAACACCTCGCCAAACCAAGGACAATTTTTCCTCAGACATCATTGTTCTGTGCCATATTAGAATACTTCTTGATTATCAACACACAATAACCACACAACGAAATAAAAAATAGTGTGAGACACCACCTCCGAGGGACAGTTTGCTCTCATATAAAAGACTTTAACTGCTATTGTTCTTGCTACTGCCAACCCCCAAACCACCTCCAATCGCCTATGATTACATAGAGGGCACTGGGACACCTCTACAGTATCCTTAAAATACTATCACTTCTACACAGCCAAGCATAAGGAATTCATACACACAGAAAAATCCGCGATATTAATTCCTTTATTACTCCTCGGATGTAGATCACCCAACGCTGAATGCAGAGCAAAATCAACTGTCGCGTTCTGACAGAACCTATTTCGCGTACCTCTGTTGTGGATACAAATAGAGTGAACGGAAATGCAGGTATATGTTCAGAATGTCATGCTGTACCCGAAATTATTCATCACTGTACATCAGTATGTGCAATACGCTCCTCAGCTAGAATGACATGGTATAACTAGGAAGATGGTTTCGTGGGTGGAACTTCATGGTTTCGTCGACTACGTGTAGTGTACCATAGAAATGATGGAGCAAGCGGCGAGCTGGCAGAAATTAAAGGCGGTGAGCTGGCAGAAATTAAAGGCGGTGAGCTGGCAGAAACGTTAGCACGCCGGGCGAAATGCTTAGCAGTATTTCGTCTGCCGCTACGTTCTGAGTTCAAATTCCGCCGAGGTCGGCTTTGCCTTTCATCGTTTCGGGGTCGATTAAATAAGTACCAGTTACGCACTGGTGTCGATATAAACAACTTAATCTGTTTGTCTGTCCTTGTGGGTAGTAAAGAAATAAGAAATGATGGAGCAGAACTGAGTTGGGACTCCACAACAACAAGAGCAACAACACGAACAATAACACTATCTCCACTTACACTAGCACCAAGACTCATCGCTGCCGCCGCCACTACCACAATAACTAGATCTGTCACAAGTAACGTCACTAAGACCCACCACCATCACCACCAGCAGCTGGTGACGCCCAACACAAACACTATGAACAACTAGACCCCCAACTGCTGTCACCCCATTAAAAACTACCACAAGCAAAACTATCAACCACTATCACCAACAAGTTCACCACCATTATTACTGTTATCACCACAAACATGAAAAATCCCCCTACCAAATCTTTACCGTCACCATCATCATTATCAATAACATAACATGTTGCCATTACCAACCATATTTATTATTATTATTATGGCTGGGTTCCAACCCGGGCCGCAGTAACAAAGTCCATCCGCCACATTTCTCGGTCCATCATCACTCCTGAATATGTTCTAGGCCAGTGTCCGCAGTTAAGTTGTCGATGTGTGACGTCGTTTTCCTCTTCTTACATCACAATGAAGTGGGGTTCCACAAGACTAATTTGGATGCTTCGAGGTAAGGGTGGCGCAAGCAGAGACCAGATAGTCGCAGCCGTCTTTGCTTGATCTTCTCGCAAACAGATAGTAGAGAGGAACGTCTACGAGGCTGCGCCATTCGGTAAGATATAAGCCAAACCTTCCTCCTATAATGCATTACAAGGATAAGAGTATCCCTGGCTACCTTGTGATTGAAAAAAAAATACACTCCACCAAGCATAAGATAATTAAGGTATGATTAAAACCGTTGAGGGGCGAAACAATGACTGCAACAACAACAATGACAACAACAACAAATATAACTCCTAAGATAGCTACAACATTATGAAAGAATTGTAATAGCTTTTAAGCTACAAATTAACATATGGTGTGTTTCATGGGGTTTATATCAATGTCTCTTCTGTCTCTTTCTTGTTCTTTCTCCAACTCTTCTTTCTCCTTTCTGCTATTCTTACTAGTAAATTTTTTTTTTTTAGTATTGACGTTATTGTTGCCAATACATGAAACGTATTTTTCTCAGATGTGTATGGTTGTGCGCGCGCGCACATCTGCTTGTCTGTCTGTCTCTCTCTCTCTCTCTCTATCTATTTATCTATCTATCTATCTATCAGTCTGTCTGTCTGTCTGTCTGTTTGTCTGTCTATCTATCAGTCTGTCTGTCTGTCTGTCTGTCTGTCTGCCTGTCTGCCTGTCTATCTATCTATCTGTCTATCTACCTCTAGTTGAAATTTACATAAAACAAGACGAAGACAGGTGTACGAACGAGCAAGTGTATTAGTTATATGTATATATA
>NC_068989.1:16188906-16189634 GCF_001194135.2 Octopus bimaculoides
ACTACTACTACTATAATGAATAAAACGGAGTGCAGCAAGAGCTGAACCGGTATCTTATACTAACAGCCAAAAAAAAAAAAAATCATCGCTACAGCCACCACCACAACCACCACCACCACCATCAACATCACCACCACCATCATCATCGCCACTATTTCTACTACCACCACCACTACTATTTCTACCGCGACGACGACGACGACCACCACCACCACTATTTCTACCACGACCACCACCACCACCACCATCATCACCACCACTACTACTACAAAAAATAATATACTGCTTATATACTACTACTACTACTACTACTACCGCTGCTATTACTGATACAATTACTGCTGCTATAAATCCCGATAAGATTCTGTTTATATACGACGAATATTTACGATCCAAAACATTTACAGTAACCAACACATCCATCCATTTTATATAAACTAAACACCCACACGCATATATACACCCACCCACACAATCACACAGACCCAGACACATCCATCCATCCATCCATCCATGCATACATGCATACATGCATACATATTCCGACACGGAAGGCGACACTTAGATGTGCACGCAGTAAAATATAAGTTGTGCAGGAAACGACATCTCGGTCTCTCAAGCAGGTAAGTTATTATTTGTTTAAAATATTTCGTTATATATCACCTACCTGCTACAAGCACACACACACACACACACACACACACACACACACACACACACACACACAC
>NC_068989.1:16190726-16191113 GCF_001194135.2 Octopus bimaculoides
TATATATATATATATATATATATTTCCTGTCGAGTGTCCCAGATGAACCTACCTCACGGCAAGAGGTGCAAATGAGGGTAGCTACATCAAACTCCATTCTTCACCAAGTGCCACATATTGGAGGAGGCTCTCAGTAATAAAAGTGTAACAAAATGGCGGTGCATCAGGAATAAAAGAACATGGTACATAAAGTTGAATTTTTTTTATATATATTAGCATAGATTATAAGTTTGTAGAAACGTAGAGTTTCGTGTAAAAGTTTGAAAAGTGATCTTGCGTGGAACTTTAAGCTCATACGTAGCTTATGTAATATCTTGCTATATCTGTGTGTGTGTGTGTGTGTGTGTGTGTGTGTGTGTGTGTGTGTGTGTGTGTGTGTGTGTGTGT
>NC_068989.1:16192862-16199575 GCF_001194135.2 Octopus bimaculoides
TATATATATATATATATATATATATATATATATGCATATGAATAATTAGGATGTACAACACAATACTACCGTTCAGATAATTTTGCAAATTACGTGTTTCATTATCTTGCATGTGACCCATGTTTTCATTCCGAGCCGTTAATCTTCGTAGATCAAACTGCTAGTCACCACGAAGTATTGAAGCTTCCAGTTGTCAAAATATAAGCATACATATTATTTCTAAAATAATAGCACGCCCTGGTATATCTATCTATCTATCTATCTATCTATCTATCTATCTATCTATCTATCTATCTATCTATTTATCTATTTAAGAAATACGTATAATATAATGGTCATTACATATAGCAATTTTGGCTTACAGCTGTTTCCAGTAGTATCTATAGGTACATTCTTGATACGTTTACTCAATTGCTCAATTGATCAATTGAAGTAAATTGAACGAACTAAGAAAATTAATGCTTCTTTCATCAGAGTCATGGCTGCTGAAAAGTTCCTGGCATTTGATAAAAGAAAATACATGAGGATCAGTTAATTATGATCTTATTCAACATATTCCTCTCTCAGATTCACACACTTATTGCAGCAGTCCTTCGGGTTTTCTAAGCCCTGTAAAAGAGTTCAGAAGGTTGGGTCTCCAACGATGCCTTTCACGATACCCTTAAGGTCAGGAACTTTTCAGCACATAGATAGATAGATAGATAGATAGATAGATAGATAGATAGATAGATAGATAGATAGATAGATTCGCGGTAGATCTCCGTCGTTCAAGGATGAGGATTCAGATGTTTGATCAGCTGAATTCCTTGTTTCTGAATCTTTGCGTGCAAGTAACTGAGCATTCCAAAGACACTTTAACTCTTAATGTAATTCTCAGGAAGAATGAGCGTCCGAATCAGTGTGTGATTATATATATATATATATATATATATATATACATATATACATATATATATGCATATTCTTTTATTCTTTTACCTGGTTTAGTCATTAGACTGCGGCCACACTGGGGCAGTCTCTTGAAAAATTTTAGTCGAACGAATCGACTCCAGTGCTTATATTTATAAAACCTGGTACTTTTATCAATATCTTGTAACGAACCGATAGATTACGGCAACGTAAACCCATCAACACCGGTTGTCAAGCCATGGTGGGTAACAAACAAAAGCACAAAGACACACACGCATAGATATATACATATATGGTTGAGAAGCAAACATTTTTAGAACACATCCACATACACACTCACATACACGTATGTTTGGGTGAACTTAAGAAATTATTTGCATTGATAATATAGGAAAGAACCTGGTTTCTCACAAATAAACAAAACACCATCGATAAGTATTACGTGTTGTATTTTAGAAAAATCTTTTATATTTGTAGTTTACAAGTAATATTTGTAAAATTCGTAAGGCGGCGAGCTTTGCAGTAGCGTTAGCACGCCGAGCGAAATCCTTCGCAGTATTTCGTCTGTCTTAATGTTGAGTTCAAATTCCGCCGAGTTCGACTTTGCTTTCATCCCTTCAGGGTCGATAAATGAAGTACCAGTTGCGTACTGGGGTCGATCTAATCGACTGGCTGCCTCTCCAAAAATTTCGGGCCTTGTGCTTAGAGTAGAAAAGAATATTTGTAAAATCTGTAAGGCGGCGAGCTGGCAGAAACGTTAGCACGCCGGGCGAAATGGTTAGCGGTATTTCGTCTGTCTTTATGTTCTGAGTTCAAATTCCGCCGAGGTTGACTTTGCCTTTCATCCTTTCGGGGTCGATATATAAAGTACCAGTTACCCACTGGGGTTGATGTAATCGACTTAATCCCTTTGTCTGTCCTTGTTTATCCCATCTGTGTGTAGCCCCTTGTGGGCAATAAAGAAATAAGAAACGTTAGAACGCCGGGCGAAATGGTTAGCGGTATTTCGTCTGTCTTTATGTTCTGAGTTCAAATTCCGCCGAGGTTGACTTTGCCGTTCATCCTTTTCCGGGTCGATAAGTTAAGTACCAGTTACGTAAGGGGTCGATCTAATCGACTGGCCCCCATCCCCAAAATTTCGGACCTTGTGCCTAGAGTAGAAAAGAATATTTGTAAAATTCGTGATAGCTGATCACGTTCTTTGTTTGGAAACTTTAGCATTTTGAAGATTATCACTTAAATATTTACTAATATAGTTAAGTGTTCAGCAATAATTTGGGGTATAAATGTGAAACTATCGTTAAGACCAGACGCAGTAAGTTCTGAAGCGCTTGTACAGAAATATCTTCCCTCTGATTTGGAAAAAATGTTCACATCCACAAGGCAGCTGACAGCTATGATTCATCTTTTCCAATTATATAAACAACTATATCAGGTATGTCGTTGTTTTTAAATGTATCATTGTATCATCAATAAGAGAGGAATTGTCTATATTTATTTCAGAGTAGTTTCCCTCCGGGTGGCATTATATATTGTTTTAACAACATCATACAGCAATGGAAAGTAGCACATTGATAACATTTTGAAAGAACTGTTGATTACGTGTGTAATATCGCCCGGAGAAATGTGACATAATCAATAATTTTAGCAGCATCATTGGAGGGTTTAAAGTCTTTTCTGTCTCGTTTGTACATTAGACAGTTTCTAGACCAAAGTATAACCTTAGAAATTTGATGTGTTGTAACCGTCAGGAGTCCAAGAGTATCTACACTTCCTGTTAATATCAGTACCGTCAAAAAGGTGACAAGCTGGCAAAATCGTTACCACCCCGGGAAAAATGCTTAGCGGCATTACATCCGGCTTCACGTTCTAAGTTCAAATTCCACCGAGGTTAACTTTGCCTTTCATCCGTTCTGGCTCGATAAAATAGGTACCAGTGGAATACTGAGGTCGATGTAGTCGCCTTAAGACCTCACCTGAACTTGCTGGCCCTTTGCCAAAATTTGAAATCAATATTAGCATCATGAAAGGCGGTGAGCTGGCAGAATCGGTTGCACACCGGGCGAAATGCTTAGCAGCGTTTCGTCGGTTTCTATATTCTGAGTTCAAATTCCGCCGTGGTCGACTTTGCCTTTCATCTTTTCGGATTCGAGAAAATAAGAACCAGTTAAACACTATGATGACCTCAAGACTTGCCGTTCTTGAATCAAGAAGCAGATCGGGTTTCATGATCGTATCACACCATTTCTTCTGGTATTGTCTGCTTCCTCATCCAGTAACACATCCCAGCCATTTGTCACTGCTAAAATGCCACAAATATCGAGAAATAGTACACACTTTCTGACTCTTTAATTTAATGTTCTACCCCTTCTGAGGCCCCTTTTCCTTCTTCCTTCTTGCGACTAACCATTACCAGCTCTGGAGCATTTGATTGTAGTGAAATCGACTTCCTTGGGTCTAGGTTAGAAACCAGCTCTTTCTCTATTGGCAAGAAATCTTGAAAGAAAACTGAATAATGACATACATACATACATACACACACATATACATACATACATACATACATACATACATACATACATACATACATACATAATACGTACATATACATACATACATACATACATACATTAGAAGAAGACCCCCTTCGGTCATGACTGACCATGGGATTGCACCTAGAAAGTTACCCTCCCAGGTACAAGTCCGGGTAAGGTTGTTTATGGAAGGCCAGCAGTCGCTCATGCATACCGGCCTCCCCTCTCCATGCCACCAGTGTTATCCAAGGGAAAGGCTAAAGCCGATACAGCTTGGCACCTGTGACGTCGCAACTCATTTCTACAGCTGAGTTAACTGGAGCAACGTGAAAGAAAGTGTCTTGCTCAAGAACACAACACGCAGCCCAGCCCAGGAATCGAACTCACAACTTCAGGATCATAGGCTCGACGCTCTAACCACTGAGCCATGCGCCTTCACATACATACATATATACATACATGCATCCATCCATACATACATACATAATACATACATACATACACACATGCATACATACATACATACATACATCTGTCCGGACTGTCTTGTCGCTTCGTCAAAGCAGTGTTTACCAAGACACAGCTGCACAATATCAAAGTGTGATGTTGTTGATGACCATGTCTTGGTTTGCTGCCACTACTGTCACGAGCCAATTAGTTATTAGAATTCAGGATTTGTAAGTAGATATCTCCTCTTAGATGAACAGCTAAAGAGCTGAAGGGCCCCCTTCTGCCCCAGGTTCGTTGATGTGTCTATGAACGATCTTTTTTTCGGAGTTATTTCCGTGATATGCTAATTAACCTATAGCTGGTACCCTGGCAGGTAAAATTATTCCGGGTCTGAGTAGACTTGGGAACAATTATGGTTAAGATGGGTTGCTCAATCTTTGAAATCTTGCAAATCCTGAACCAGGAACCCACTACCAGATGTGATTTACAGCCATTCTCAGAATGTACATACATGTATACATATGTGCACATTTGTTTTAACCTAAAGAGGGAATGTAATACTTATAATACTTTATAATACTTGTAATACTTATAATACTTTAACTCCAGCAATGGCTAAAAGAGCGGGAGGATGAAGATATTTTCAAATCAAGATACTGACCAGATTGCTAGCCACAGAGTAGACTCCGCTAAGGAACCAAAAGTGCCTCCTGGTGGTGTTAAACGGAATGAGTGATAAAGGATACCATCAAAGGAGGCTTTGTCTCGCAAATACCATAACTCAGCAATTTTTTCTACCTTACTGTTTCTCCCTTCTTCTATTCTCGTCTCTCATAGCTCAGTCAACTCTATGATGACCTCAAGACTTGCCGTTCTTGAATCAAGGAGCAGATCGGGTTTCATGATCGTATCACACCATTTCTTCTGGTATTGTCTGCTTCCTCATCCAGTAACACATCTCAGCCATTTGTCACTGCTAAAATGCCACAAATATCGAGAAATACTACACACTTTCTGACTCTTTAATTTAATGTTCTACCCCTTCTGAGGCCCCTTTTCCTTCTTCCTTCTTGCGACTAACCATTACCAGCTCTGGAGCATTTGATTGTAGAGTGAAGTATAGCCTGAAAGAAAGCAACAAGTGCTGCTTCGCTCCATTGATTTCTTGCAGTCATCTCTTCAGATTCACTGCTGAAAACAATAACAGTAACAAACCAATAAGAAAGTGGACCGATCCTGCTGATGTTGAAAGTAAATTGTTCCACGAGCTACGTTTCCTACTTTGTTCCACTGTATCCATATAAATTGACCCTGCTATGCAACTCTGTGGCTCTTCTTTTCCCGTTTTTGTCTCTGACGGCTTCCATAACCAAGACATGCCTACCCTTCAGACTATACTGTACTACAGCTTCGTAGACAGAACACCCAGAACTCTTCTGTTAGTATATAGTGCAGTCCAAATCACCTTCCACTTTGTGTGAGCCACAACTTCGCCTGTGGAATTTTCTGTATCCCTCTTGCGGTCTGTACGAATTTAAGGCCTTCTCTTGGCATTATTTATATCATCTTACTCCCTCATCATCATAGATAAGACTTCCCCGGTCTCTGGTGAGAACGGGCAGTCATAGTTTTTTTCTGAAAGGACAAATACAGATTCATTGGCCAACATTCTTTCTACGCGAGGCCACTTCCTATAATAAGCATTCATCATTTGCTGCACGCACACAGTCCCTTGATTGTCTACCTCGTAGACAAGCATCTACCACAAAAACACTGTAAAGAGCCAAAAGTTTGTCCTTATTGCAAATTTCGTCATCATCTTTGTCAATTCATTAAAACTTTTCCATCAACATTGAGGAGTGATATTGGTCTGTCGACGCCATTAGTATCCTTATCCTTTAGATTGTACGTTTCTTCTATCATTTACCACATACTCTGTACAACCTGTTTCTGTCACATTACCTACAGAATTTTTCTTTTCGTGAAGAATACTTAAAAAACTTGTAACAGAGTCTATTCTAGCCCTTTGCGCTACCATCACGTGCCTTCCGTATCGGAATATTAAGCTCCTGTCATCACAACTCAGCCAAATCGTTCTCGTGCTGTGGTTCTATTGAACTTTTCAAACTGATGCTATCACGCACACTGCGCATCTAGCTCCGGATTTAGTACCCGGCGTACAAACGGTTCTGCCAGCTCGCCGCCTTACATATATGTATATATATTACAAAATGATGATTAAGAACTAAATATATGTCCGTTATGGTGGAGACAAATTTTTAATGTTCCCATAGGTAAAAAAAATCGCATTGGACCCTTCTGCGCGGCAACTGGGCATTCTTTTCTACGGTATTCTCGTGTTATCCCAAATATTTCGAGGGACAACGGGTAGATGAAAACTGCTGAAGCATTTGGAAAACTAATTCTTATTTTGGGTAATAAGCTTAATGCGTTGGCCATGTTTATCATGACAAAGTGGCTCTTAGGTTCTTTTATGGAGTGAAAACTGTTGAAAGAGTTCAGACCTGTTGACTGGTTAAGTATTAACCAAAGTCATAGTTTTCCTTCTCATTCTTCAGTCAGTCTTGGAATCCATTGCAAAAATGGTAACAGCTCTGCCCTTCCTCTTGGTACTAAACTGTTACATATCTGTGACCAAAGCAGTTTCTTTAGAATTTCTCAGACAGTGCATTATGTCTATGTGTGTATACGTTTACATACAATACCCGCATTGATCCACACATAAACATACGAACATACAAACAGGCACACACACACACACACACACACACACACACACACACACACACACACACACAC
>NC_068989.1:16200521-16202529 GCF_001194135.2 Octopus bimaculoides
TATATAAAGCGGAGTAAGCACATAAAATGTGCAACAAGAAGGAAAAGAGAGTACTCAAATACCAGAGGTAGAGTAATATGCTTTATTTAAAAGCAGCAGAAATATAACAAAAGACTGTTACTCTGAGTTTCACGTTCCCGTTCATCGGACAGTTTTGTTAGAAATGCATGTATATATATATACATACATGCATGCAGGGTGTGGGGTGTGAGGGCTAAATTTGACAATTATTTATGCCTGTTTTTTCAGGACCAACTTGCTACATTGTTGAACAGTCAACGGCGTTGGAAAGCATACAAATTAAAGTTGTAGTTGAGAAAAAGTAAGCTGATACAGAGGTCTAAAAGCTATCTGAGTATTAGAAAAGAGTTACCTTTGTCATGATGATTCACGTCGGATATCAAAATACTGGCATCATGATTGCTCATCAATGCTCTGTGAACACCGTACGAGTAAAATCTGTAGGACGTGACATGGACATACTCTTTGTTCTTTTACTTGTTTCAGTCATTTGACTGCGGCCATGCTGGGGCACCGCCTTTGGTCGAGCAATCCACCCCAGGACTTATTCTTTTTGTAAGCCTAGTACTTATTCTATCGGTCTCTTTTGCCGAACTGCTAAGTTATGGGGACGTAAACACACCAGCATCGGTTGCCAAGCGATCTTGGGGGACTAACGCAGACACACAAAAACAAACACACACACACACAGACACACACACACACACACACACACACACACACACACACACACACACACACACACACACACACACATATATATATATATATATATATATACATATACGACGGGCTTCTTTCAGTTTTCGTCTACCAAATCCACCCACAAGGCTTTTGTCGGGCCGAGGCTATAGTAGAAGACACTTGCCCAAGGTGCCACCGTAGTGGGACTGAACCCGGAACCATGTGGTCTGTAAGCAAGCTACTTACCATACAGCAACTTCTACACCTATGTTCCATATATCATGAAAACTAAGTCCCCTTAAATTGTGATGATCTTTGGGTGTCTCCAGTGAGGATGATGCCATGCCGCTCCACATCTTTGAACAGTGCCTTAGGCTCAATTGAAACGGCTCTGTGAAGCTTCTGGATAGTGTGGTCTAAGCATGGCTGGAGACGGAAGGCCACATGTGTGGTAACAGGGTTCGGTTCCTTGCCATACCTCCAGAAAGTCAGAGGTGTTTGCCGGAGAATTACTATGACCTCACCAGCCCGAATTTCTGACGTCCTAATCCCCCACCCCCATTTTAATTCCAGAGATTGCTATATGCGTGCCGCGGTTGAGAAAGGCACCAACTGCTCTGCCTATAGCATCAGAGTCGAGATGGTTGCCAAGATCAAGGATGTTTACGAAGATCTTCCCAAGGACACAGTGAGGAATGCATGTGCCAGGTTCCAGAGCCGTCTTGAGGCCATAGTGGAAACCGAGAGCGGCTACTTTGATTAAACTGTCATTTCCCAACCATAATCTAGCTGATATCGTTTGATTTTCTAAAAATACTCTTATTTTAGGATGGTATATTGTGTTTTCTTTCCCTTATGTACAAACAATCAAATTTAGCCAAAACCTCCTGTATACTTCTTTTCCTTTACATTTTTGGCATACATTTCATTGTGTACAACTTTTTGCGCTAATTCATTTTTGTGTTTGCGTTTACATTTTCCCCACCATCTTTGGACTTTTTCTCTACCTATTGTAATCTTTCACGTTGTCCAGTTGGCTGTCTCTCCTTCCCCTAGGTCCGTTTGTGTTATTTTACCTATTTACACACATAATACACGCACACACAGACACCCATCCATACACACACACAAACACAAAGACACATACATTTGTAAGAAAGAATATGGTTAACATAAGATGCAGTTACGTTTCACCATTATGTACATCTAACTGTATTCACTAGAAATAATCTCTCCCTCCCTCTCTCTCTCTCTCTCTCTCTGTATATATATATATATATATATATATATATATATATATATA
>NC_068989.1:16203028-16204370 GCF_001194135.2 Octopus bimaculoides
TATATATGTATTTATAGATCTATACCAAAATTTGGTAAAAAATATTTTATTTGTTATCAACGTAGCAAAATTCTCACATGTAAGGTTGTTAATCGTACAATTTTGTGTGCATATCAATTTAAATAAGAGCTAAAAGACGATCCATTGTAAAAACTTATTATGACCTATGACCATTTCGATGCAATCGAAATATTCATAGGTCATAATAAAGTTTTTACAATGGATCGTCTTTTAGCTCTTATTTAAATTGATGTATATATTGAAAAATGAAGTAAATTGGAATATGATGATTACTTAATGTGCTTTATAAATACACTTTATATACTTCATGCACAATTTTAGAGACTTTAATACACAGCACTTTCCCTCTTTCTTTCTCACTTTTCAGCTTTTCTTTCAACTGAAATCGTTACAGACGGACTAAGTAAAGGAGGAAAACAGTTTTTAAAAATTACACATTCCACTCTCCTTCCCCTCCCCTCCCCTCCAGAATTTATGAAAGAGAATTACATTGTCCTCCAATACATGGTCAGCGTTAATAATAGTTATAATGGCTTTCAAAATACATTGGCATGAAGGTAATGTTTTTTTGAAGGTTCTTGTTCAACTTTGCTTTGTAATGCCCATAAGAACATGTTTTCGTTTATTTATTATTAAGGTTATGATTTCACGCATCAGCTCTTGTGTCACTCTGTTAAGAGGCTGTGGTGTGTGGATTCAACCGCTTTTTAGTTGAAAATTCTTTGGTACAGGGATGTACATGAAGGCTTGACGAGAAGGTACAACCTTGCAGAGTAAAAATCTTGGGATTTTCAGTTGCTCATTAATGGCAGCGACTGTTGTATGTCTTTGCCTTCGTGAAAATACTCCATTTTATCGTAGGTTTGTAATCTCTTCTGTCTTTCAAAAACCATAGGTATTTTGCAAGAGTTTGGTTATTGGGAATCGATAGAGATAACGTTTGGGAAAAAAATTGTTGCTTTATACATTGTTAGATGGTAAACGTGTAAGATGAAGAAGGAAAGAAAAGCATGAAAAAAGAAGAGAGGGGACGGAAAAAAGCAAACGCGTGAAACAGAAACAGAGTAAGAGAAGGAGAAAAGTAGAAACAATATGAATAAAAAGAAATGCATTATGAGAAAGGGGTGGATTAAATTAGAGATGAAAGAAGACAGAATAATTTAAGCAAGGAGAGGTTTAAAATATCACTAGATTTCCAGGCACCAAACCAATTGTGTAATTCAAAGATTTCGCTAGTGCAGTTATAAAAGGAAACGTGCAAATCCGTTGTACTTTATAATGTAGTATATTGTTTGGAAGAGGACTTATATAACAATTTATT
>NC_068989.1:16206770-16210036 GCF_001194135.2 Octopus bimaculoides
GAGAGAGAGAGAGAGAGAGAGAGAGAGAGTAATAAGGTAGTCTGAATGTTGGATGATTATATATATATTTTTATTTATATACATCTTATTTACACTTTTAGTGCTTTCTTCAGATAACGGAAGAAAGCGCTAAAATGTAAATAAAATGTAAATTTTCTTTACATTTATATATATATGCTTATATACAGAGGCGACGCCAGGTCATCAGCGACACTCGAACTCGTCACAGATTTCGCATAGGACAAATGCTTGCTCAAAGAATTTCACGTTTTCCTGCAATATCTCTTCCCCGAAATGGCTTACCTTTTTTTTAATCTAGCCCTATGTCTTTCTCCATTTCTAAGTTAAGGCTAAAAATAAAGCAGCCTTGCAAAACACAACTAATCTTTACACACAATACACAAAATAACCGCAACCAAATAACGATGACTGATAGTTTTCGATACAGGGCACCTCTAAGACGACCTCCAGAACTGCAACCAGGCTCAATGAACTGCGACCAGGCTCAATAAAAGGAAGTACAATTACATACTTGAAGTCATTATAGGCAGAAATTAAACCAGCTCGCAAATACACGTTCACTTTACTAAATTTATACTCGGGCTAAGCCCGAACAGTCCGAGTGCCGGAGTCGCCACTGTACATATATATATGCTTAGCGGCATTTCGTCTGTCTTTATGTTCTGAGTTCGAATTCCGCCGAGGTCCATACAATAAGCAGCAGTTGAACACTGGGGTCGATGTAATCAACTTAACCACTCACCTGAAATGTCTGGCTTTGTGCTAAAATTTGAAACCAATGTCAATATATATATATATATATATATATATATATATGAGATTTTTCATATATAAACAAATATATACACACTCCTTATATAATTGTTAAGTAAAAATTGTAAAGTTAATATGGTACAGAAATACATAGTACAGATAGGGTAAAACCAGAAATGGTGACATACCATAATAATCCATTTTATAAGAGTTAGTTAGAAAACATGAGCCAACTACCGATCCACAAACGCAGTAACTTACAGAATAAAATTTTCCTTCAAGTTTATCTAATGGTCATGAAATAGCGCTGTACATATATTCTGGATTGATATGCCTTTACCGCTAACTCATGTGTTATCTTGATGCAAGCAAGAGCACTGGCATACGGACAGAGCCTAATGCACATGTTAACATACAAACGGAATGACAGGTGAATTATATATTATATATTTGGGTTCCATCCAACAGTGACATTAACAGACGTAAATCATGATATTTACCGGAAGACAATCACTAATCTTAAACAAGGATACCGAATTTACATAATGTCATTTGTTAATATACGTAGTTGAGCACATGTGCGTGTGTCTGTGCGTGTGTTAAACAATGATTTGTCTAATACACATATCAATGAAAACAGACTTTCGAATGAAGGGAAAGTTGTAATAGTTTTGCGTCAATTACCTGGAATCTTATCTGGTTCTTCACGCAAGTGTATTATCCCTCAGTTTGCCTGTTAAGAACGGGAAGCCGAAAGTTACCTACTGTAAAGTGCATCCTAATTAATAAAAGAAAAATAATTACTTCTCAACCATTTGGTAGGACAGAAATTAGAACGAAGCATTTCTACTGATCACTACAGTATTTTTTTTATCAATAATACATCCCTTAATTTTTAATCATATTCTTCCTCTTTTTCTTTCTCTCCCTTTTATTGTTTCTCTTTTTCACGCCTTTCAGTTTTCTTTCTTTCTTTCTCTCTTTCTTTCTTTCTTTCTTTCTTTCTTTCTTTCTTTCTTTCTTTCTTTCGTTCTTTCTTTCATTCTTCCTTTCTGTCTTTCCATCTTTCTTTCCTTTTTTCTTTCTTTCCATTTCACCATTCCGTCAAAGACCTTGCTTTGTAACGTATATTTTTCTGCAACATTGTCGATTCCCAAGAACCATTCATCTTACGTATTTCAAATATTCTGTGACTTCCCCCACTAAGTACGTTCGATAGCTGCAAAGCACTTTCTGTTATATTTGTGATATATGTATAATTATTATTTTTTTCTTCTGTTCTATATAGCGGTAAAGCTTTGTGCTGTTATATATGCATTATTCTTCGTCTGTTGTATCTATATAATGTCTTGCTTGTTTCTGTTTTCGTATACATTCGCTAGATTTTTTCCAGTAGCTTAGTAACTGCACAGATTGGGTGGTCTCAATGGTAATGGCGCAAAACCACTATGATAATTTGGGTCATTGACTGACAAGGAAAACTCAGCTGCGAATATTCCGTGTATCGTGCCTTTGTCAATATTTCCGGTCCGTTAAATTTTCGTCTAGTTTCCCGTCTGCTTTCGTCTAACTTTTTCTCCTTGTTGTGTTCTCTATTCAACCCTCGAGATATATATATATATATATATATATACATACATGCATAGGAGTGGCTGTGTGGTAAGTAGCTTGCATACGAACCACATGGTTCCGGGTTCAGTCCCACTGCGTGGCACCTTCTGTAAGAGTCTTCTACTATAGCCTCGGGCCGACCAAAGCCTTGTGAGTGGATTTGGTAGACGGAAACTGAAAGAAGCTCGTCGTATATATGTATATATATATATATATATGTGTGTGTGTGTGTGTGTGCGTTTGTGTGTCTGTGTTTGTCCCCCTAGCATTGCTTGACAACCGATGCTGGTGTGTTTATGTCCCCGTAACTTAGCGGTTCGGCAAAAGAGACCGATAGAATAAGTACTAGGCTTACAAAGAATAAGTCCCGGGGTCGATTTACTCGACTAAAGGTGGTGCTCCAGCATGGCCGCAGTCAAATGACTGAAACAAGTAAAAATAGAAAGAGTATACATATATATATATACGTATATATGTACATATATATATATATACATGTGTGTGCATTTGTGCGTATATATATGCATGTATGTATGTACCTGTTTATCTATCTATGTCAATGTAATTCCAGCATAATCTGATTTTTATGTTTTAGTTCTGTATTTTCCACACTTTTACAATATTAACAGTTATCAGGCATGAAACATAACTGTCGAGTAATACTGCTGCTAAATAAAACTGAGGATTGCTGAAAGCATGAAACGTAAAATCATACTGTACTGGAGTTTCATTGTCTTATAAATTTACGTGTACTCAATCATATGGACTCTAAGATACTTATGTATCTATGTATGTATGTACGTATGTATGCACACATGCATGTATTTGTGTATTTATGTATATATATATATATATATATATATATATATATATATATATAT
>NC_068989.1:16210887-16218552 GCF_001194135.2 Octopus bimaculoides
GGCGTTGTGAGTGTTTATTGAGCGAAAACACCTAAAAGCTCCACGAGGCTCCGGCAGGGGATGGTGGCGAACCCCGCTGTACTCTTTCACCACAACTTTCTCTCACTCTTACTTCCTGTTTCTGTTGTGCCTGTAATTCAAGGGGTCAGCCTTGTCACACTGTGTCACGCTGAATATCCCCGAGAACTACGTTAAGGGTACACGTGTCTGTGGAGTGCTCAGCCACTTGCACGTTAATTTCACGAGCAGGCTGTTCCGTTGATCGGATCAACTGGAACCCTCGACGTCGTAAGCGACGGAGTGCCAACAAGTAAACGTACCAGGTATTTTGATATCCTCTATTTTTTATTTCCCTTGAGTTACGATTATTAATTCAGAGTTCTTGTTAAAAAGAAAGAAAATAAACTGATCAAACTGTTATTTCTAACATGACTATTTCTCTGGTTAGTGATATTGATAAAAAGTCACATAACCAGTTTTAGTCTTCTAAGTTCATAATACCATAAAATATTTCACCTGATCTTTCAGCTCATAGAAGTCCTTGAACATTAGCTAACCAGCCTCACAAGGGAAAATTAATCAGACTTTCCATTTCAAGGTTCTTCAAAATCTATACTTTAATTGCGCTATTTATGTGTGTGTGTGTGTGTGTGTGTGTGTGTGAAAATTTTGTTACCAAACTCATCTGCAACCACTGGACCGATTTCGACCAAACTTTGCATGAGGAACCATGGGTACTGGGAGAGTGTTAGCATTTATATGGGATTCCCCAAAATTAAACGGTCCAGGTCTATTCTGAAGGGACCGCATTCAAATGCTAAATGTATGTGAAATCGATCCCTTACTTTGTGGCTACATTGCTTTCGCTCAGCCGATTTTGACCTACTTGGCATGAGTAACAGTGGGTATCCGGAGAGTGTCAACATCTATATGGGATTCACGAAAATTTACCGGCCCGGCTCTAGTCTGGTAAAATCCGACAAAACGAATTACCCCTCTCTCACTATTCAATGACTTTCCTACTATTCCTCATGCTTATTACATCTTTCACTTATTGAAAGCTTTAGTGTGAGGAGTGGTAATTGACAGAATAGCATACAATGCTACCTCTCATAACTCTCTCTCTCTCCTCCTACATATTTACTGCTTCTCTTAACTCACTCTCTCTTAGCCGGTTGCGCTCTTTTCCATGTCTCCTGCGGTGTTATTTGTTGTTTCTCTCTCACATATATATATTACGTATTGAACTCACGCTCTCATATAATGTTACCTCTTATAAACCTCTCTCTCTCTCTCTCTCTCTCTCTCTCTCTCACACACACACACACACATATTTACTACTTCTCTTACTTCTCTTAACCAGTTGCATTCTTTCAAATGTCTCTATCGATGTCATTTTGCAAAAAAAAAAAAAAAAAAAAAAAAAAAAAAAAAAAAAAAAAACACTTAGTCTTCGGTGAAAATTACAATTACACCATACTCGCTAAAACCTATCTTAAAGTGCAATTTTTATGTTATTGAATTGCTTTAAAGGAATTTGACCATAAAAATGTTGGAAATTTACTATTTTTAAAGATATTAATAAAATTTGTTGGACCTAATTTCATGACGTCGGCCGTCGGGGCTATTGTTATACGTCGTTGCGTGTATGAATATGATATTGAATGTACTTTCGTCTGATGTTTCACGCATGCGTAGAATTCTGAAATAGCAGACGTAACAAATATGAAAATTTCGGAAACTTTGCACATTCGACTGCAGGAAAATAGATTCGACTAATTCTATTATTACCTTAAAAATACTAAGTTTCCGACATTTTTATGGTCAAATTCGTTTAGAGCAATTCAACGACATAAAAAGAAAGCTCACTTTAAAATAGTATTTAGCGAGTGTGGTGTAATCGTAAATAAATACCTAAGGTAAATATTTACAATGAATACCGTGAAAACTTCCCGTTCAGAGAAATTAGCTCAAATACTGACTGAATCGTCTCAAAACTTTCACTGTATAATTGTCATAAATATTCATGCTTTCGTCAGTACATTATGCCCAGGAAAAAAAAGGACATCAATTTGTCCCGAAAAAATTCCCGTTCACAAAAGGTCGCTGAGCAAAGCCAACGGACGCTAATTGAAGAAAACAGACATGGACTGAGATCTTCTTAGTGTCTCGAAATAAAGCGAAGAAGAATGCCAGAAATTTGTGCAATGGAAACACCAGAAGAGACAACAGCACGGAGAAATGCAGATTGGCTGAGGTGACAGGAAACTTGTGCAATGGAATGACCAGAAGATTCAGAAGCACGGAGGACTGTGAATAGGATGAGAACACAGGAAATTCGTGCAATGGAAAGGCCAGAAAAAAACAGAAGTAGGGAGGAATGTGAATCGGCTGGGGACACAGAAAAGCCGTGCAATGAAAAGACAAGAAACAGAAGCACTGAGGAATACTGATCGGCTGATGAAACAAGACTCTAGGGAAAACACATCGCTGCCAAAAATTCAGCAGCGACAAGCAAACAACCCGGCACGATACCAATCGAGATTTCGTCAGCAAAGAGCTGACATTGAGAGAATGGCTATGGAAGTTGATGTGGCAGATTTTCATGAGAAAGAACGAAACCCAGCCTTATGTTGCACTACTGTGGAAATATTTTTAACAGAACATGCCCTGACTGCAAAACTTACCTTTGGGTTGCTGAGAAAACTACCCTCTGCTGTGACAAAGGAAAACTTAGCAATGACAAAGGAAAAATTAGCAATGACGAAGTTCCACAGATAAAAAAAGCCCCCAGAATTAGAAGCTAAGTACTATGATGTTAATCTATGTTAATCTATGTTAATCTATGAGGTCAAATGTTTCTGAACAAAATTCGTAACTGCAATAATTTACTGGCTATGGCTTCAGTTGGACCACCGGGTGGTAGCACTTTTATGTCTACTTTCAAGATTCAAAGTAAGTTGTACCACCGCATCGGAAGTCTCCTACCAGCATTCTACGCACAGCTATATTTCGTTGACACTGAAAATGATATGAGAAACAGGTTGAAATTCAGAGGAGCTGATAATGACGTTAATGAGAACATCCTGCTAGATTTGAAGAGCGTAATGCATATGCACAATCCATGTGTCAAAAGTTGTAAACAGGCTATTGATATAATTAAGGAATACTCTGCACCAGGAAAATGTTCTACCGGTGATATTATTGTAATGGGAAGTTAGACTACATTAGTGAAATCCACAGAAGTTCTGACCCTCTTCATTATGTACTTCTGTTTGCCTATGGGGAATGTGGCTGGAATGTGTTCTTGAAAATCAATGACCGAAGCAAAAACTTCACTGAATGTAGCTTTTATTCTTATCGGCTTCAAGTAAGAAAGGACGAATTCAATGGCATAATGAAAAGTAGACGTCTGATGCAACAATACGCAGTAGATCAATATACAAAGATAGAGCAAGATCGATGACACTTCCTGAGAACTCACCAGAAACAAAAAAAGTACCAGTGCCTTCTGGATGCTATTGCAAATGGTGGCATGAATGACGTAGGGTCTAAAATCATTCTTCCGCCTTCACATATTGGTTCTCTTCGGTTTTACAGGGAATGTTTGCAAACTGGAATGGCTCTGGTGAGTGATTTTGGAAAGCCAGACTACTTCATCATTATGACAACCAGCCCAAAGTGGACTGAGATAACGGAAGCTCTGTTTGGTTCTGGGTACAATGAGCATATATTGGCTTTGGACTTAGGGTATAAGGGTTGAAAGGAATATACACTGACAGCGTTGTCTATAAGGAAATTCTTTACGAAAATTATAGTAAGTTTCACTTTTTACTTTCAAACTACGAACAGGAGTTTAGATAAGCCCTATCTGAATTGGCCGCTCGGAGGGCAGTGATTCGGCTAGTTTCTATGAATTTTCTGTTGTGAAATTCCTTATTTTCAATAAGTTAAAATATTTTGTTACCATTTTTAACACACTGTTCATTCTTGAGGAACATGTCGATCAATTTTGGCGTTGAAAGTTTTCTTTTTTATTTACGTCAAAAGTTCACTCAGAGGTAAAATCCATTGTTTAAGGCCTCGCAGATTGGTGGCAGGAAGAGAGGGAACCATCCTCAGATGGGATACTGGCCCAAATGAAATAATGTTTTGCAATAAAGACAACCTCGTGCTAGATGAATGTGCTCAACCGGGTAGCGGTTTAAATCTCATACTCACGATTATGAACAATCCCTGTCAGGCTTCCACATAGTTTCCGTCAACTGAATTTCTCACACAGGCTTTAGTCGACTCGACGTGTGCTGTGGGATTGAACCTGTAATCATGTATTTGCGAAGCGAACTTCTCCACCCCTAAGATATGTTTGTGCTCCAGTAAAGTAGCCTCAAGATATTAGAATTCCCTTGATACAGCCTTTTTGAGATCCTACAATAAAAACACTCCTTATCCTGAAGTAGGTTGGTATTTTGTCAGCTCTGGTATTAAAGCAAGTAAATCTTTACGAACACTGAAGTTTGCCGCTCTCCCAAACACGTATAGCTAGCTGCGCCATATTTACTATATCTGACTCATCTACAACTATAGATTAAATCACAAATTTTAGTGTTGCTTATTTCAATGATACTTGCATATCGTTAGTCAAGATTTTCATATGGATAAATACTGTATTTCGTCATAAACTATTATTCTAAAATGATCTGACATTTTCTAGAATTAAAATTTATGCCTCAGCAATTAAACACGAATTAAAAACCAGCCTTCGATTTTAGTTTGACAAATTTTGTCATTAACTCACAAAATTTTAAACTTATTTGCGCTACACAAGTATTTTCATTTCATTACCATAAGTTTCGAAAATAGATGGCTGTTTTCATAAAGGTTCTTTTTACAATGTCTGCTTCGTATTTTCCAAATTTTTTACGCTTGATAAAACAATGACGTCTAAGATTGTAGTCTTTATAAACTGCTGGCGAATGTTTAGAAAGACGCACTTTCCACATATTTCCATTATCCGTCCATTTTTTTCAACGACCAAACAAATACTTAGCGGTAATTTTCTTTCTATTATTAGAACCAGCCTTTGCAGATGAGGTTACTTTTATATTCTTATACAACAATGATTTAAAAGCGTTTACAATGGGCAATTGAACCACAAAAATTGCTATCATTTCAACATTTAATTAGTGATGACACCCGACAACTTGACTAGACAAAACTTCAATTCACATTGAATATCAGTCATCATTAACCGTATCTAGTAGACAAACTAAATGTAAAAAATGTGATATTTTAGGAGGTTGAATCTATTTTAACTCTTTACTTCTCAATTGGAAAAAAAAATTTCGGCGATTCAAAGCAATTCAGATCGATCTTGAGTAACTATCTACCAAACACCATGTAAGACTTTTATCAAATCACCTACATGTATATATATATAATGTATTGTTCTGTAATGGTATGATCAACCAAGAAGTACTCCATCTGGCGAGTGATAAATATAATTTAATGTAATGTAATCGATTAGTCCCCTCCCCCACAAAAAATTTCGGGCCTTGTACCTTTAGTAGAAAGGAATATTACTATTAGTACTAAAGCAGTGAGCTAGTAGAATTGTTAGCACGCTGGAGAAAATGCTGCTAAGCATTTTGTCTGTTTTTACATTGAGTTCAAATTCCTCCGAGGTCGACTTTGCATTTCATCCTTCAGGGTCGATAGAATAAGTACCAACTGAGCACTGGGGTCGATGTAATCGACTTACCTCCTCCCCCGAACTTGTTGCCTTTGTGCTAAAATTTGAAACCATAATTTCTATTTGTACTATCATTATAAATATGATAACTCATACCATTGTAACGGTTACCATTATAGTCTACACGATTACGAGTAATCTATTCAGAGGGGCAGTTATTGCTGGTCTCCTTGGAATTAATATTATACTTGTATGAGGTTAACTGATTATTGTTTACTATAGCAGATGCTAAATTAGGCGTAGTATAATAAGAAAGTTTAAAAAGAAAAACGACAGCAATGGAAATAGAAGAAAGAGATAAAGAGCGAGGTTAATAGAATTAAACAGCAATATTATCAACGCAAACCAAATTCATGTAATTTTAGGTTGTGGCGGAAAATTGTCGTCGAGAATTTTATAGAATAAGTATGCAATTTCCATTTTTATAGATCTTACAAATGGAACGTTACAACAGGTAATATTCCGTTTACCATTTCATCCATTACTTTTCTATGAAATATTATGATGAATGATAGAGCATATTCCCTCCTAACTTTAGTATTTGAATTACAGAGAGGCACAAATTTAATATGTATAGATTGGAAATTATGTTGTTTACCACTATCAATATTTGAAATATCACAGGGGGTTTATTACTTTTAAAACTTGGGTTATTATAAATGGTATAAAATTATATTTCTTGCAGCAGTATGAATATTGGTTATTAGATTTTCTGTTGCATGTGGTATTTTGATCATAATTTATAGTAATATAGTTATTAATATTTATACTGGGGCAAATAAATTTAGTCAATGAGATTAAAAAATTGCTTTTATATGCGGCAGAATTCATTTATAGTCTTGTATATATACCTGTACATCGTTAGGTATATTCAATATTTCATTTTCATTTTAGTAACATTAGTAAGAAAATAAGATATGTATATACGCAATTGTAAACTTAAACCACGATTTAATGACATTAGTAATCCTTGTAATATTAATACCATTTCTAACGACGTGATTAAAAACCATAAGCATATGAAATAACTGAATTAATAATTGAATTCCGTGACAAACACTAATGTATAACGTGACTATAATCTCACTAAAAACGAAAATAAAATATTGAATCTACCTAATAATAGAGATGAATATTATCTTTCACAGACTTATATGCCAAATGAAGATGTTAATAGGGTAATGTGACAACCGTGAATCACAGCACGAAATCCAAAGAATATTTGATTGCCTCTAATTTCATAATGTAACATTTAAGGCTTTCAGTGATGAAACTTAAGATCTATAAATAATTTATAGTGAAACTTAAATGAGACAAAAGTTTTTTTAACTACTTTATATCTCAATTAATCGATTTATCTTGTATAAATGATAGTAGCTCTAGAAAGAGTTCCAGCTATCTTTACACACAAACATTTGTTTAATCAAGCGAGAAGTTATGAAGAAAATAAGAGTGTAGAAGTAAAGAAAAAAAAAACAAGTATAACGATAAAATTACAGAAACATTCAACTTTCATGCAATTGAATGAAGCGTCGACATGATTCACTTCAATTACTGGAAAAATAAAGTTGTGCATGACCAACATAATATCCTGAAAGAAAACCATATTAAAGATTTCAAATCTCACGAAATTTGGCAAAACGAAAAGGGCTAAGATAACGATACGACATCGTTAAACAACAGCCTGAAAAATATCTAAAGTCTAGTATTGTATAAGTGCTACAACTAAAGCATTTAACCCTGAAATACATATGTAGATACTTGTATGAAAATTAGTAAGAGGTAATTCAATACAACAAGAACCTGAGAGATTGTTTTAAGATATATGGCGTATGACGTATTTTATAAATATGCCTGTTCAAGTATCATAATTGCATGACACTATTCGTAGCTCTTTTTGTAGTGTATTTAAT
>NC_068989.1:16218562-16219483 GCF_001194135.2 Octopus bimaculoides
TACATACATACATACATACATACATATTTATATAAATAAGGATAAGATCGTTATTTAAAGTACCGATCATATCAAGTGGCTAGCATGGGAATACAAACCTTATAGGTAATAATAATTATTAAAATTATAAGTAAGGGTATCTAAAATATACCACCACGTTAGAGATAGTAGTCAAAACTTGACTTTAAAACCACATCAAGTATTCATACAGCACCAGGAAAAAAGACAAATAGACAAACTTTTTGCTAGTTTATTTGTCTATTTATCTTTTCTCCTGGTGCTGTATGAATACTTGATGTGGTTTTAAAGTGAAATTTTGACTGTTATCTCTAGCATGGTGGTATCTTTTAGATACCCTTAATTATAATTTTAATACTTATTACCTATATATATATATATAAGGATATTATTGTTTACAATAATATCAAGTGGCATAGCATGCTTAAATAACCATCAAGGTAATACCATAAGGTAAAAAATTATTAATCAATAATGAAGGGTGCTACAAGTGGCACCAGAACGCTAAAAACAGCAGCCAGAAGACGACTACAACCACAAATGTTCACTGATAAATATTAATTGAAATCGGCGGAATAAGCAGAAATTCTTAGCCGCTGATTCTTTTCGGTACGGGAGCTTAGAATTTCTGCTCATTCTGCTGATTTCAATTAATGTGTATCAGTGAAAATTTGTGGTTGTAGTCGTCTTCTGACTGCTGTTTTTAGCATGCTGGTGCCACTTATAGCACCCTTAATTACTAATTAATATTTCTTTCCTTATGGTATTACCTTGATGGTTATTTACACATGCTGTACCACTTGATATTATTATAAATAATAATATCCTTATATCCACTGGAATTAGAAATTTCTAATATTTCTATTCCCCTTCGATATTATTAAATATATATATATGTATATA
>NC_068989.1:16219962-16220517 GCF_001194135.2 Octopus bimaculoides
AGAGCTGTTAGTTTATGTACAAAGATTACAAAAGACCTCAGTACTCAATATATTTTAGAAATGTAAAGTTTGTTACAATTATATGTTGTTAAACTATGTTTTAGTTTTATGAGAATAACTCTCATTATTTAATTTGTATTCAGCTGTATTCGTCAATCAACTGAATATAATGAAAGATTTTAAGAAATGGTAATTAAGATTCTTATTAGGTTGTGCTATTTCCTTTATCGTCAAAATCACCGCCCAAAGTATTTTTCAATAATTTGAACTCTCTTATCAGAACAGTTGTCTGTAAAGCCAATCGGACAAAACCGTTAGATACGATAAAACAATCTGGCTTACTAACTCATAATTATGTGTGCTCGCGCGCAGTGTGTGTCCGTGCGTGTTGTGTATGTGCGTGTGTGTGTATGGGGCATGGTTGTGTGATTGCCGGAATGTATACAGATACACACATTCACATACACACACATAGATATATATGCGTGTGTGTGGATGTGTGTGTATCTGTAAATATATGTATGTATATATATATATATATATATATATATATAT
>NC_068989.1:16220527-16221485 GCF_001194135.2 Octopus bimaculoides
TCTTGCAGGTCTCTCAAATGTTTTGGCGGGGCATTGAAGAGCTGAGGTCCTCTGAAACCGAGGCTGCTGCAGTATCTTGTTCTTATGTGAGATGCAGTGGACGGCACCTTTGGCACCATGCAGTGGCGACCCGTGCGGGCATTCCAGTAGTACTTGATGCCAAAGTTCGGCACCAGTCCTTCCAGTATTTTCCATATGTATATTATTACATATCTCTCCCGCATGCGTTCCAGGGAGTAGAGACCTAGTGCCTGCAGTCGCTCCCTGTAGATGCATATATTGTATTATATTGTATGATATTATACTATATTGTGCTATATCACGTTATATATTATACATCGAGAAATTTGAAATCAATACTTGTTCTTATGCTGAGTTAAACAATAAAAGATAAAGTATTATAACAAACACAATTGAATGAAGTTTCTTAATTCTTGTGACATCAACAACATACAATTCCCGATGGTAAGAATAAAGTTACTAAATTGCGCAAAGAGATTCGAAGGGTTCCTTTGGTCCAATCGCAGAACTTCTCTCATGTTTACGGAAGATGTGGTTTCGATCACGGTCAACTTTCGACATTTCTATCATAAAGGCTTTTCTGACCAAATTTTTACTGGCAATTATGTGTATATATATTAATGAAAGAAAGGGTGTATGAGAGAATGAAGGGAAGAATGCATAAGAATTAATATAAATAAGATATAGAGAAATGAATACTGCAAAGTATATTCTTATCAATACTGAAAAATAGCGTTACATTTGTTGCAAATCGTTAATGGTGGAATATAAAATTTAATATCTTAAGAACATAATGCAGAATTTTGGAAAGTATGGTAAGTACTGGTTAGTTAGTGAAAAATAACAAATGTATATTTTTGGCAGTTGAATGCTGCTAGTAAAAGCTTCTGACACTAGCGTAGTAAAAATAACACTATAAAAATAGTTGGTACAAAGA
>NC_068989.1:16222167-16223426 GCF_001194135.2 Octopus bimaculoides
ATATATATATATATATATATATTCTTTTCTACTCTAGGCTCAAGGACCGAAATTTTGGGGGTGGGGGCCAGTCGATATATATATATATATATATATGGAGAATTCACACAAAAAAAAAACAACAGACGAAGACAGGTGGTGTAGAAAACAAATAGATGTATTAGTAAAAGGCTCGGGAATTGAGAAAGTCTTTAACGTTTCGAGCCTACGCTTTTCCACAGAAAGGAACACAGAAAGAAACAAGGAACGAAACAAGGAGAGAAAAAAAATGTGTGTAGTGGTCAGCGATCTATCAATATATATATATGAAATTGTGAATACTACCTTTGCGGACCACAAGTAGAGAACCACTGATCTAAAATTAGAGATGAATTATAGCTGCTTTAAAGCGGCGAGCTGGCAGAATTGTTTTGTAGATAGATAGATAGATAGATAGATAGATAGATAGATAGATAGATAGATAGATGTAAGGCAGACAAATGGATAGATACATTAATAAAATCGCATAGATTGCAGAAACAGGGAGAGAGACATGAACTTATAGAGATAGGTAAATATACAGTTTATGTGTATGTTATCAGATTTATGAGCAATAAAACGCTCATTGCCATCAAGCCACAAAAATTAAAACAACAAATAATAATATACGCCAATGGGTAAATATGCGTGAAAGAGAGTCAGTATGGATATATATATATATATATATATGTGTTTGTGCGTGAACTCGTGTAAGATGTATGTGAGAGATACACGTTCCGGTATATAAGTGTGTGTGCATATCTGCACACACACACACACACACACATACACTCGCACACCTATATATTTATATATAAGATGTGAAATGAATGTGTACATTTACTTCATCCAATATTTCGACTTTTTCTCTCTCTCTCTCTCTCTCCACCTCCCTTCCCCCTCTCTCTCTCTCCACCTCCCTTCCCCCTCTCTCTCTCTCTCCACCTCCCTTCCCCCTCTCTCTCTCTCTTACATATAGAAACATAATTTCTGCCGTAAACTCTATCTTGCCTATGATATAATCAGTTTTGAGATCAGTAATATGTACCACGGAGGATCAGAGAGTTACACACACACATACATACATACATACATACATACATAGATATAAACATATATAAATACTCACACACTCTCACACACACACACACACACACAAATGCATACATATATATATATATATATATATATATAAAATACACACACATGCATACATACATACACACACACACACATATATA
>NC_068989.1:16225031-16230001 GCF_001194135.2 Octopus bimaculoides
AGCAAATAAAACGAAGGTATGGAGATTAAATACGCTTTACATCGCTTAATCAGCCAAACGAGTAAATGTAAACAACTGAATACTTGTCAGTGATTGGTTGAAATTATCGAAATAAGACTATTTTTTACATGAAATAAATTCGAATACAAAAATATTTTTCTGTTCTATAACACAAAATAGATAAGTATACGAAGTTTGAAAGTCTTTCGGTACCAAAAACACTACGTAAAACATTAATGAAAAATGTGGCCCCCGTTTTAAAAAAGATCCAGAGAGACTATATGTGTGAACCATTCAGTTTTATATCTTCACTACCGGCTCGTGTAAAACTATAAGTCAAAATATAGTTTTGCGTGAGTGGTTGTATGGACATATATGTGTGAGCACGTTCGTGTGTGTAGGTGTGTGTGCACATACGTGTGCAATCCGTATGTGTGTATTCAGTTATGAATCTCAAAGAACCATGGAACATGAATGCTTGCAATTACTACATCTAATATTTCCTATCCTGTAATTTCATACATGCACACACACTTGTATATATATACTTATACGCACTCACAATTACGCACGTATGTGTGCGTGCGCGTGTGTGTGTGTGTGTGTGTGTGTGTGTGTGTGTGTGTGTGTGTGTGTGTGGAAGCAGTATTAGTATTGAATAGCAATCTTTATATTCTACGCAACGTGGATATACATTGAGGACACCAGAAAACTGCGGTATTCATCCTAATAATAGATCCTGTATTGATGTATAGTGCTAAAAAGCACAGAATATCTGTAACAGACAAAACATGTCCAGTGAACATTAAGTTAATGTACTTGATTCTTCCTTTGGAACCACAGAAGGGAGAATTTAGCAGAAATCATTTGCATGCAACAGTGACATTCTGTCCATGATGTAATTGGTTATTCTTACGTACCTCACAGTCGATCCAGTTCTTCACAGTTAAGTATGTGGACCATTATGTATTCATCCTACGCGATCTTGAATACCAAAGGACTCTGGGAATAAAATGGCTGATGATGGTTTTATCCCAAACTTTAATGGAATACTACTGTCTGATAGAACTGCTCTAGAATCTAGGACAAGATCTTGTGTTAAAGAACCTGAAAGAAAAACCTTACGTGCACCAGGAAAATTTGACAATATATTGTACTGGAATCTGAAAACAGTGAACCTCACGGAAATATCTGACGCTACATGGGGGAAATTATCCAAATTGTATTATGATGGGAAAGGGGAGGGCGTAGAAAATGAATAGGAGCCATAAGGAAGAATCCTATAGCAGAACGTTAAATAGAACAGTAATGAGGAAACAAAGTGAATCTTTCACTATCAATATCATACCGGTAATCGTTCTTGCAAAGAACAAACTGATAAAGAACTAAAGGGTTTCTGCTAATAAATCCAAATTCAGTAAAAGTACACCAAAGCTAAAAAAAATAATTATGAGGGAAGACTTCATGTTTTCTCTATGGAGAAAACACCAACGATATTACACACATAAATTGATGAAGTGAAAGAAATAAAATAGGATACCAACGGATCTCCTGTGAATGAAATAATTTAGAAATCAGCAATCAGCAAAAAAAAAATCATACACATGGAAAAACTCAGGTGATAGAACAAATCAGATTATATACTGCTAAACAAACAGTTATGAAACTGTGTGAAACTTGAAAACAAATTCCTAGATTATAATCCAATGGTAATTAAGTAACAAATCAACTTTAGAATCAAACTTTAGAAAAGTGAAAATGGCTCAAAGACAAAAACAATTAAACTTAAATTTGCTAAAACAAACAAAAACGAAAAAGAAAAAAGACAAAATATTGTGGAAATAGGAAACAAGAATTAATATTTACAAAATAAAGAAAAAATAACTGAACCATATAACTGGTGGGAAAACGAATTTTAAAAAATGGCACACAAAATATGCATGTAAATAACTCTAAATTTCACCGCCTTAAAGGAAAAGATAAAGAATGAAAATGATAACTGATGAAATTTGTTAAAAATGGAGGAATGAACTACAAAAATAAAGATCAAGATAGATATAAAATCAAAATAAAGTTTTATGTTCTGAATGCAGAAAAAGCCAAAAACTAATTGGTTAGATGATCAATGCCAAAAACATTGGAAAGTTTGATAATCAGCACAAATCTAAAGAAAAATATGAAATATAGCAAATAGCAACTACAAGCGTAAACAAAATAGAAGTATTATAATTTGAATACGAAAAACTGTACGATGATGGAAACAGACTACTTGTGTCCAATTTCGAGGATGATAACAGAAACAAAAAAACCTTTAACGAAATAGGAAAGGTAATATAGCGAATGAATGATGGATAGGCAACTGGAGTTTATGAAATGCTAGCAGAAATATTGGTTTCAAATTCTAGCATAAGGCCAGCAATTTCGGAGGAAGGAATAAGTCAGTTTCATGGACTCGAATGTTTCACTGGTATATATTCAATCGAATCTTGAAAAGATGAAAGACAAAGTCGACCCCGGCGAAATAGAACTCAGAACGTAAAGACAGACGAAATCCCGCTAAACATTTCGCCCGATGTGCTAACGATTCTGCCAGCTCGCTGCTTTTACTAGCAGAAATATTGGAAGTATTAAATAATCATATCCTAGTTCTAATAAGTATATGTAGTGTAATATATGAGAATACCAACAGTAGGTATGGATATCATCAACCTTACATATGCAGATGACACACTTTAACATGGATGACCAACGATTTATACCAACAGTAAATGTCAAAGCGATTTCCCATAGAAAAGAAATAATATAAAGAAAACAAAATCAGTGGTAATAAACTAGAAACAACTGTCACCAAAAATAACTATAACATTTGAGAGAAAGTCAACTGAACATAAAACAAAAATAATATGCTTGTTATATATGCAATAAGAAAGCAAGAGATGTGACGTAAAATCAAAACAAAATCATTTGGGAAAAGCTCAAATGTAAGAACATTGTTAGCGAACCCATATCCCCGCCCAAACTCACCCCTCAAAATTATAGGTTTGTATATAGTTTCGCGTAAATAGGCGCTCTTCATTATGAGCATGTACGGGGGCCATGGGCTTAAGCATGCACGAGAATACGTTTTATTTATCTTTGATTCTTGTAAAAGAGTGAATGTATTTCTTTATAATTACATGCAGATATGCATGGAGAAAATACGAAATATTTGATTAATTTGGATTCATCTGTAGAAACATGTTTTGATTTTTTTTTTTTTTTTTTTTTTTTTTTTTTCACTTTTTCACTTGCTACAATTTCCTTCACAAAAAGGAAAATGCAACGACCCAATGAACGTGATTAAAATGAAGCTAAAATGTATGGAATATATATTTAGATTTTGTAGAGGAGGGAGCAGTCGCTCATATCCACTGCTCTGTTAAATGATAATTTATGTGATCGATCACGGAGGGAAGATACCGGCAACGACCCACTAAGTTGATCTCAGTATAATTCGAGTACGGGGTGGGGGAGGGAATCGATATTATCGGTTTCAAATTTTGGTAAAAGGCCAGTAATATCGCTGGGAAGAGATAAGTTGATTATATTGACCCCAGTGCTTAACTGGTACTTATTTTATCGACCTCGAATGATGAAAGGCAAAGTCGACCCCGGTGGCATGTGAACTCGTAATAAAGAAATCCTGCTACGTATTTCGTCTGACGCGGCAACGCTTGTGCCACCTCGTTGTCTTGGAAATCGATGTCAATTAAAACTGTCATTTGTCCGCATTCTATTGAGTTATCCGGAAAGTTCGTACCGATTTATAGTAGCTTACCTCTTTCGACTTATTTACCATGAAACCACCTCTATTCTGGGAAGAGGGTATTTTCAAGTTAAAGGAAAGATGGAGACGCATTGTGCAACAAAATGGTTCATATTTGGTTGATTAAAAATGTAATGGCAAATATTTATTGACCTTTTTCTTTCCTTTAAAAATCGGCACGAACTTTCCGGATGACCCAATATTAATCCCACCAAGACAACGGCCTTGCTTTTTTTTTTTTGCTTTTTTTCTCGGAACCCGTTGGCTGTCCAATAGTGATGCTCCAACAAAGTCACAGACTCTGGTTTACGAAGTACTAAACTGAGCTCGATTTGTTCGGCTAAAAACTTTCAAGGCTATGCCTCGGTGTGGCCACAATCCAATGTCTGAAACAAGTAAGAGAAAAGATAAAAAGTAAAAATTTAAACTACAAAGTCAATAAAATGTACGGAATTTATTGAGCCATAGAGAAGAAACAAAACAGTACAAATGTCTTATAAAACTAATTGTAATATTCAGTTATAGACAGATTTTTGTCATTATAAACACGCAGCTGTCGTTATATTCACTTTTGTTTTATTATGTGTTACTATTATTGCATAAAGTGTCAAAAATTTTCAGCGTACAGTTGCGATCGGTTCAGTGATGCAATTATATATTTCATAATCATAAAACACAAGTCAATATAGCAGATTATCTGTTATAAATGGCTATCAGAACACTTCGACAATGTAATTATTTTAATCGTAGCACACGATCTCAAGTTAAATCACTTGCTAAAATGTTAAAAATTAATCAAAAAAATTGCACAAAAGATATAATGTGACATGGAAGAATTTTTGGCGCTATATAAAACTATCACGTCACTAAGCTGCGTAATCAAATTTCACAATCGAAGTAACTCAGACAGCAACAATCTAGCTTTCCAGCACTTAAGTTTTAGAGTTAGCAACGTTAAAAGTTAATGCATATACTTCCCAAGACTTAAATTATCACTGAACACTAATTTTCTCTCATGAGTATCTTTTCTCCTAAGAACAAGCTGTCTAACAGACATGCAGAGAGCTTATAAGTGTTTACGTATTTATATACGAATACATACATACAAGCATGGATAAACCTATATGAATATATATATATATATATATATATATATATATATATA
>NC_068989.1:16230389-16232651 GCF_001194135.2 Octopus bimaculoides
AGGGGCAACTGCAGGGTGGGTCGAAACGATCGTCGTGTTGAATAAGGATTCGTACCAAATCCATCTTCGTTCCCCTCATTAATTATAAACTAAACGAACACTACGGAATTCCTGAGGTAGGTCTGGTGAAAATTATTCCGTAACTGTGGATGACATCAGATAGCCCAAACGCTGAATGCGCTTTAATCGATATAGTAATAAACATATACCCAAAGTTCCAATAATTACTCCTATATATATATTTTTTTTTTTATATATGACGTTGACCACTAACGTGGACATTCAATGTGCTAGAAATAGATCACATCTTGTGTCTAATAAGACCTAAACGTAAGCGGGCAAGACATATATATGTATAGACACTTGCACATATATTTGGTAATTACTCCATTTTCACAGATGATTCCTGTCTCCCTGTGTTTCATTGATGTCAATGTATTTCTGACTTTCCGCCTTTGACCTATCAGTTGACTATTCAGACCTGCTGCATGATTTGAAACATAGGTGACGTAGGTAAGTTGTAACTTAATGTGTGCTTCCGACAAGTTAGGTCTGCACACGCTGCCATTCTTCCATTCCCTTAGGAACTTCAGTAGATGGAATGACAAATAAGATTACCATAATCATTGGATTATAGCGATAAACACTTGCACAACACGAGTATCGGTCGTTGAATCTCCATTGTTAACAGGTTTTACACGAGAGTACCCCTCTCCTAGAAGGATGCTGTGACAACAGCTGGGGACCTCTCATCGCAGTGGTTTTCCTACGCACCCTGACATCAAGTAAGAGCATTTCTGCATCCCCCCGCGTTCTAAGGATTGTCACTAGACTTGTTACTTTGACAGGTGCTACTACTCCGGATCATGGTATACCTGAGAACAATATCGGCTGAGAGATGGTTCTACACTTCTCAAAATCTTGGAACTCCCGAAGCAGAGTCCCACTACACACATACATACATACATACATACATACATACATACATACATATATGCATACATACATACATACATACATACATACATACATACATACATACATGCATGCATGCATACATACAGGCATGCATGCAGATATACATACACACATACAAGCATACATACATACATACACACACATACATACATACAAACATACATACCGACTCAACCACTCAAAGAAAGATCATACATGCATACATACATGCATGCATACACACACACACACACGCACACACACACACACACACACACACATTTATATATAATCGCAAGCATGGCTCCATGACAACGAAGTTCGCTTTTGAAGCACTTAGTTTCAGTTTCAGTCCCACTGTAGCACCTTAAGCAAGTATCTTCGACTAATTAATACCTTGCTAATGAACTTGGTAGACGGGAAATGTGTGCAAGACCATCGTATATATTTATGTGCATGTGTTTTCGTATGCGTGCGTGCGTGCGTGCGTGTGTGTATGTGTATGTATGTGTGTGTGTATGTGTGTGTGTATGTGTGTGTGCGTGTGTATGTGTAATCTCTGTTTGTCCCCACACCTAGACAACAGATGTTGCTTTGCGTATATCACTTTAGTTTCGAGGCCAAACAAAAGAGACCGTCGCAATGAATACCAGATCCAAAAAGACTGAACACCGGGAAGAGATGATCTATTCGACGAAGTCCTTCAATGCGGTGTTTCGGCACGGGTGCACTCCAACACCTGAAACAAACAAAAGAAGAATACAATATATATATATACACACACACATACACACATACTCGTACATGAGTTGTATGCTTCCATACATTCGTTTAGACTACTTAGTATTACGCGTCACGGTGCTCTAAACAAACATACACAGGCATTGATACATCAATAAATGCAGCCATTAGGATGTTCGAAAGCATTCACTTGGAGCCAAACAATTACAAATTTCAAATTCTTCGTAGTTGAAAACAACGTAAAATGATCTCGTTATTTAACCATAGCAATTCACTGATTAGAAATAGTTCTTTAGTGAATCACGCCAAAACCTACACATTTTGTTCGGGATGATCTTTTGAACACTTTCTGTTCTATGAAATCTAACGCTTTGGCAGCCAGTAACAAAGATTACAAGCAGAATTGGATCTTTTTTAAAACGGGGGCCACATTTTTCATTAATGTTTTACGTAGTGTTTTTGGTACCGAAAGACTTTCAAACTTCGTATACTTATCTATTTTGTGTTATAGAACAGAAAAATATTTTTGTATTCGAATTTATTTCATGTAAAAAATTGTCTTAT
>NC_068989.1:16232955-16234524 GCF_001194135.2 Octopus bimaculoides
TTGTTTCAGAATCGTTTGTTTATGTAGTCGGCACTTAATGTATATCGGCTGAATGGACGTCAGTGATTGGTTGAAATTACAGAAATACGACAACTTTAACATGGAATAACTTAGGGATTTCTTCTTTTTTTAAGAAGACTAAGAGAAAAAGATGTTTTATATGACACATTCTACCAGTGTTCCAAGTTTCAAAGTGTTTCGTTAATGAAAAATGTGGCCCCCGTTTTAAAAAAGATCCGCAGAATTAAGTGGATACAATAAACTTCTTTCCAGTTTTTTTATGCTGACTGCTGGTGAACAGTCAGTTGTATTATACTCAGATTCTCCACTTCATTAATGTTGGCTTTGCAGTAAAAACAAACAACTCAACAACCGCTATTCGTTGCATAGGACAAACTATCAAAACAAATTATCAAAAAGTTCCCGGACTCGTTCTGTAGCGCGCTAGTAGATGGCAACACTCGGTTGCGTGCGCAATGAGAGAGCTAGCAATGATCTTCATGAGGCAGTATGCCGTGTGATATCGCTGTGTTTTTGTAATCACTTATATGCTGTAGTCTGCAATTTTGTCATGCACAAGAACAAAAAGGCAACGTGAAACTTGTGTTAAACTAGGGAATTCTGCTAAAGAGACATTGAGCTTGCTTCGGCAACCTTACGACGACGAGAAAATGGCTGATACGCAATGTTTCGTGTGGCACAGGCACTTCGAAAGCGAAAGAACGTCCTTGGAAGACGATGAGCGATCTGTAAGAACTGCCGCGAGGGTCACCCCCGGAAATGTGGTATTGTGCATTGAGTATTCATCTCCCAGGGACAGACCGTCGATCAAGAGTTCTACTGCGACGTTTTGAAGTGTGTTTGAGGGAGAAAATTCGGCGAAAGCGACCAGATATGTGGAACGCGAAGAATTGGATTCTACTACAACAAAGCACCCTGTCACCGAGCTCTCTGAGCTCATGTGTCTCTCACCAAAAACAACATGATATCGCTTCCGCACCCACCCTTTTCGCCAGATTTAGTGTATTTCTATCTCTTCCTTAAGACGAAAATGCAGCTCAAAAGTCGCCGTTTTAACACCGTTGTCGAAATCCAGAGCGAATCGTAGAAGGTCCTCGACTAGCTCGTGAAAAACAACTTCCAGACCGGATTTCAAAAGTGGCAGGAACGGTGTATTGCTGCCCAAGGTGACTATTTCGAAGGCGATGATGTTAAAACGTAAGTAAATAAGTTATTTAACATAACTAGTTTTGGAACGAACATTTTGACATCACCTGGTAATTTTACAATGATATGGACATTTTCAATGCACTAACTTTACCGTTCTCTATCCTCTTATGTTAATTCAGTGGCAATGTTTGAAAGTGCAAATTTTTTGTTTTCCATTATATATTTGCGTTACATGTGCAGTGTACTATAATAGTCTTCGAATCGAAGGCGAATAAATGAATATTTGAAAGAACACCTATCTTTCACGTTCGACGTAAGTTTTTTCTTGATCTGATGCCCACAGCAACACTATCTGCAACCACACACATCTATATACATGAGTATATATATGTATATATA
>NC_068989.1:16235436-16237936 GCF_001194135.2 Octopus bimaculoides
AAAATTTTTAAAGGAGAAAAGATCTGTCGATTCTTAACGAAATTAGTAGACAATCAACACTACTAAGTAACAAGAAGAAAACAAAAATACTGTGCAAATACATTACAGAAAAAGATTTACTAGATGTAAAAGAAGAGCTAAAGCAAGATATCCTTTCCAAAGCACAAAGGATCTGCCGGTATGAGAAACGCCAACGTTTCTTTGAACAAAACAAAAAGTCCAAGCAAAATCTCAAAGAATACGAACTTTTAAGAAAAGTAAAAAAAAATTTAAAAAATACAAAATAAGCTGTTCACATCCAATGCGAAAACATTCTACAGAGAAATAGGAAAGGAGAAAATAACCGTTGAAGACCTCCCACCCCACCTGCCATGGAAGAAGATAAAAACTTCTGGAAAAATATCTGGAGTAATGAAAAGACATACAATGAAAATGTACACAGAAGGATCCTACCTAAATTTACCAAAACAAGCATGGGAAGACATCACAATAGCAGACCTCAGGATGACACTCACGAAGGCTCATAAGTGGAAATCTCCTGGTAATGATAGGCTGCCAAATTTCTAGCTCACCTCACTCCCGTGCGCCCACGAAAAGTTACTCCAGTTATTCAATGAAATTATGAGAGATCCTGCGAAAGCACCCGATTGATTAGCAGGAGGTATTACTTAACTAATCCCGAAGAATAATGAAACCAAATTTCCCCAAAGCTATCGGCCCATAACATGTCCATCTACCACATATAAAATTTTAACATACATCCTCGTGGAGAGAAAACATACAAATTTATGGAACAGAAGAATATTTTCCCCACTGAACAAAAAAGGTTTGCCGATGATGCTCATATGGATGCAAAGACTACCTGTTAATCAATCGCTGATCCTTGAGAACTGTCATTACAAGCGCAGAAATCTCAGTTCTGCATGGATTGATTATAAAAAGGCCTTTGACAGCATACTGCATTCATGGATCTTGAAATCGCTGGATATCTTCAAAATTTCTCATATGATTTCAAGCTTCCTGAAGCACAGCATGTCAATGTGGAATGCGAATCTCCCTTCAATTATACCACTCTAATGGAGTACTGACCACAAAAAATATTAATATTAAGTGCAGCATTTTCTAAGGTGACTCACTTTCACCTTTAATTTTCTGCATAACCTATTACCCCTTACAAGTGAACTCAAAAGAAAAGAGTATGGATGTAAAATTGGCGTCAAGAAAATACGTCATCTATTTTATATGGATGACTTAAAACTCTATGGCAAAGATGATAATGAGCTTGAAGGACTACTACGTACTGTGAAAGCATTCATTGATAAATGTGCCAAAGCCACTTTCCAGAAAGGGAAACTGAAGACATCACATTCAGTGGTGTTGAATGTTGACAGTCATAAAAGAACTTGAGCAGGAACAAACTTACAAATACCTCGGAATAAATGATGGCTCTGGTATTCAACATGCAAGTATTAAAGAGAAGATCAGGAAGGAGTGTTACAGGAGAGTTCTAGCAGTCTTAAAATCCGAGTTAAATGCACGTAACAAGCTGTTAGCTATAAATTCCTTGGCAGTTCCTGTTGTTATTTACGGTTTCAATGTGTTGAACTGGAATATGAGCGAAATAAGGAAGATTGACAGGAAGCTGCTGATTTGCAATAAGTTGCACCACCCAAAGGCAGACGCCGATCGCCTTTACCCACCCAGAGCTTGAGGAGGTCGAGCCCTGGCAAAATATTTTGAAGTATCTAACGACTGGATGCTAAAGCCCGTTGAAAATCATAAAAGATGTAAGAAGCTTCATTCTGTTATGAAGGAGAGCAAAACATTTTCAAGTGAGTTTATGCATAATACCCAAGTTGAACAGCATGAGGGAAGTGCAGCAACTGTAGTTGCAAAGAAGGTGAAATGAATAACAAAGCAAAATGCGTTTGAACAATTGACTAATAGGTAGGAACAAAAACCTCTGCATGTCTAATATGTGACTCGTAGCAAACAAGCTGATGTAGCCCAGAAGCACACCCATCTGTGGCTACGGAGCTCAAGGCTAAAAGCAAAGAGTGAAGGCTGCCCAAGATCAGAGCTTATTGACCTGGAACTATCAAGCCAATGTGATGAAAAATGGTGTAGACCCAAAGTGCTGATACTGCAACGATGAGATAGAAACAGTCGACTACCTAATCGCAGGATGCAAGGTTTTAGCACCTGTAGAGTACAAATCAAGACGTGACAGAGTTGGCCAATATCTACATTGGATAATGTGTCGGCATTATAAATTCAAAACTGCTGACAAATAGTACAAGCATCGCCCTGAGGCTGTACCTGAAGAAAAAAATATAACTATTCTTTGGGACTTCCTAGTGTGTACAGATCGGACATCAAGGCAAATAAACCAGATATTGTTGTGAAAGACAAAAGCAATAAAGTCTTTTTATTGATTGACATGAGCATACCCTGTGACCATAATATCTCGGCAGAAGAATTTGATAAGCTCAGAAAATAT
>NC_068989.1:16240024-16242982 GCF_001194135.2 Octopus bimaculoides
ATATATATATAATGTTTTTTCTGCATCCAATCAAATTCCAACATCGAATATAAAAATAAATTTCTTCTGTCTTTACGAACTTTTGTGTGCTTTTCCCGTATAAGATAATAAATACTATTTTGGTTATTAGAATGACGTTCTATAGCAGTAACATGAGAAATTTTCAGGCACGACGCTTTACTGATATAAAGAGACATGTCCGGACATGAACTTGGTAAATTAAGAAAAGACCTAATGCTGATGAGATTCTACAATGAAATAGGATTCTGCATTCAGAAACTAATCTCGCTATAGGCAAACTTTTTATACATCACTTCGAAACTAGATACCAATAACCTTAGACCTTGCCACAATTCAAATAAAAATTATTTCTTTTAAATGTGAGTTATTCTCGTGTACATACTATCTTGGGCAATTTATCCTTTAATATTTGTAAAGGCATACTTTTCTGGTTCCCGGGTGAAAACACATTTAGCTGTCCTACAAACGGTACTAAAATACCGAGGATTCTCTGAAAGGATAACAATATATGTGGGGATTTTTTGATTCTATGTTACAAAACATAGGATCAAATCTAAGAAACCGGTGATATAATTCTATCTTTAATTTATTCATAAAAGATACTGTTTAATAGATCTGAAAAATAAAAAGAGGTTTGTTTGCCAAAATTAATTTACATTGCTTTTCGGTAAATATTTATTCAAGGTACCGTTATTCGCTCGCAGCATAACTCAGTGACTGTTTTCTTAATACTAGTCAAATACGACCTGTCTTCTAGCTGGAATTTTACAAATGAATTACTCTTCTCTTGAAACATTGCATTAGGAACACATTTCAAACGCTTATATAATTGGTTCTCTCAGTTCATGGACATATGTTTATCTTGAATGAGAAAACCATACATACAAGTTGAAATTCTTGGTCAACTATATTATTCGCAGTGTAAGTATGCACTAAAACAAAGGCTGAAATTCATGTCACTATTTTAATATTGTAGTTACATATGTTTCGTTACAACAAGGAAAATACTTTTTATGAACACAGATATTAATATTAATTATAGTAGATATAATAAATTCATAATAAAATATACACACACATTTAGATCTTTTCTCATGTGTAAATCTTCTGACATAGCCTAAAAACAATACATTTAACATTTGGGATATTTCATTACATATAACTTATGAGATTTATCAAGAATAGATAAACTCTATAAGCTATATACAATAAAATATCTCAAGTGTTAAATATTATTTTGAGGCTCTGTTTAGATTTACTAATGGGAAAGATCTAAATGTATGTGTATATTTTATAATGAATTTATTATATTTATATTATTGTCAATATCAATATCTATATTCATTATATGTATTCCTCATGTTAAATTGAAACATGTGTAACTACAGTACTAATATAGTACCATTATGTAACTACAGTACTAATATAGTACTAATATATGTATATGTATGTATATACATGCAAAGTAATAATAATAATCCATGGAAGGAATTTATAAATATTTCAATGCATCGCAACGCGCGTTTCACAGTCATCATCCTAGAGATGAGTACAATACAAGTCGTAGCATCCATGGACATCGGGTGGATCATATTCATGCATTCATTTCTTCAGGCGATATATACTATGTGCCTGTGAAGTCACATCTCCGTATGTCTTGCGTATGTATATATACGCGTGTGCACATATGAATGCTTGCACATCACTATATTTGTGTATATTTTCTTTCTTTTGTTTCAGTCATTTGATCGCGGCCATGCTGGAGCACCGCATTTATTCGAACAAATCGACCCCAGGACTTATTCTTTGGAAGCGTCGTACTTATACTATTAATTTCACGAGTAGGCTGTTCCGTTGATCGAATTGACTGGTACACTCGTCGTCGTAACCGACGGAGAACCAGGTCACATATATATATTGTAAATACAAATCTGAATATATACATGTATGTATGTATGTATGCAGAAGTATATACATAAGCACGCAAAAACACTGACACAAAATTACACACACATATTTATATATATACGTATATAGGTACATACACACGCACACATACATACATACATAATATATACATACACACACGCACACATACGTAATACATACATACGTGTGTATCAATGCATGTATATATGAGTGTATTTAGCTATGTATATACATATCAAAAAGATTATTGCATCTGGTACCTTTCATGTAGTTATTCGAATTTCACATTCCCGGTCATCGGACTGAATACGAGAGAGGGAGAGAGGGAGAGAGAGAGAGAGAGACTGACAGAAGGAGAGAAGAAAAGAAAGAAAAATGCATCTGATGCAAATAGGTCATTGCCCAGATATTTATATAATATAAAAGTATAATTTTTTAGTAGTTTGGTTCCTCATAAACGAAAATACGTTTCTGTCTGCTCAATATAGTTCTGGATTATAACTGAGATTACTTCAATATTATGCCAAACAGATTAATTGGATTTAAAGACGAAATCCCAACCTGACTAATGGAATTTCAACCTCATCTCTTGAGTTGTTGTCTTTGTTTATAAAAATCCAGTAAAGTATGCGGTTTTAGCTATAGTCAGGATTTGATGTTAATAAAATATTTGGCGAGCAAAATCTTATATTCTGTGTAATCTGTATTTTTTCCTTCTTTCAGTCTACCCAATTAATCCACCCCATATATATACACACACACGCCCACATACACATACACACACATATATTACTTCTATGGATCTCTCGGTCTTACCCTCTTTATATTCATTCCGTGTGTCCATGGACGCACTGCTTCGGAGATAAAAATGTATATAAGTTTTATATACCTTCGTACATAGACATTCCTGCCGTTAAACTAACACAAACAATCACACACAAAGCCATACGTGCGCGTCTATCTATCTCTCTCTCTCTCTCTCTCTCTCTCTCTCTCTCTCTCTCTCTA
>NC_068989.1:16248263-16249152 GCF_001194135.2 Octopus bimaculoides
TATATATATGAAGGGCTGCCTTCAGTTTCGGTCTACCAAATCCACTCGCAAAGCTTTGGTCGGCCGAAGACTATAGTAGAAGACATTTTCTGAATGTGCCTCACAGTGAGATTGAACACGAAACTATGTGGTCAGGAAAGCAAACTTCTTAACGCGCAACCACACCTGTGCCTATACATACATATACGTATATGTATAAGTAGGTATATATATATATATATTTATATTTACACATAGCCATTCTACTACAGGCACAAAGTCTGAAATTGTAGGGCAGGGGTCGAGTCGAAAACATGGCCCCCGGTATTTGACTGGTGTTTATCTTATCGACCCTGAAAGAATGAAAGGGAAAGTCGATCTCGGTGGAATTTGAACACAGAACATAAAGGCGGACGAAATGTCTCTAAGCATTTTGCTCAGCGTGCTAACGAATCTGCCAATTTGCTGCCTTAATTTTATATTTATACATATATATGTATGCATGCATATCTATCTATCTATCTATCTATCTATCTATCTATCTATCTATCTATCTATCTATCTATCTATTAATCTATCTATCAATCTATCTATGTATCAATCTATCTATCTATATGTCTGTGAGCGTGTGTGTAAATGTGTAAGTGTGTGTGTGTCCGTCCGTGTGGGTGTATGCGCGCGTGTGTGTGTTGCAAACGAAAGAAAGTATCCTCAGTAGCGTTTAAATATTTAAAGACTTGAAAAAAAACATGGCTGCTACATCGTTTCATGTTTCTTGGGACTGCCACATCGTTTCAAGTTTCTACTTATCAAAATACTTGATGTGTGTTGAAACACGAAACTTTAAGTAAAAATAACGAAAATTTTGTGGATTCTAAGTAAAATAAATGTCCATATATATATATATATA
>NC_068989.1:16249685-16250498 GCF_001194135.2 Octopus bimaculoides
TATATATATATATATATATATATATATATATATATATGTGTATGCGTGTGTGTGTATGCATATATATATATATATATATATGTTGTGGAAATTTATAGAACGAGAAAAGACAAAGACAGGTGTATGAACAACAAACAGGTGTATTAGTTTGACGCTCGGGAAAAATGAAAAAAAAATCTACATATGTGGTGCTCCAGTATGACAACGGCCGCATGGCTGAAACGAGTAAAACTGTATATATTCATGTATATATACATACGTATGTATTTATATATGAAAATATGCTTGTGTGTATGTGAATGTATATATGCATGCATGCATGTATGTATGTATGTATGTATGTATGTATGTATGTATGTATGTATGTGTGTACGTACAGTTACATATCAAATCAATATTTATCACTGATCATATAACGTTCAGTATTTTGTCTTTACAAATTATCCAGTTTGTTTATCTCGAATAGATGAGCTTTTTTTCTCCCCCTTGGTCTTATCTATGTGTCTGTGTGTTTAAAGCGGAAGTGTTGGTCCCCGTTTGATGGCAACGAAAAGAGATATCGTGTTCGCGGGGTTTGTTTTCCATTTACGAAATAAGCGATGCTTTACATTCAATAATTTGATAAACAGCAATTCAATGTGAATGTTTATAGACTAGAATAAATGTGCTAAAAGCTTTTTGTAAGAATTTTATAATGGAGATTTTTGTGTATGTAGTTCTATATACACATCCAAAGTATCTTTGATTACAAACGTATTTATGTTTTTGCTTATATATATATATATATATATATATATATATATATATATATAT
>NC_068989.1:16250508-16250782 GCF_001194135.2 Octopus bimaculoides
GTTGCATATGCGTATATTTGTGTGTGTGTTTGTGTGTATAGGTGTGTAACCATGCATGTATGCATGTCTCTATATATGTCTCTTCTCTCTCTCTCTCTCTCTCTCTCTCTCTCTCTCTCTCTCTCACACTGTCTCTGTGTGTGTGTGTATATATATATATGCATATATCCATGCATATACACACATACACGCACAAATATATATATATGCATATTCATGTATGTGTATATATGTATGTGCATGTATCTATATATATGTATATATATATATATAT
>NC_068989.1:16252426-16254037 GCF_001194135.2 Octopus bimaculoides
ATATATATATATATATATATATATATATATTTCTACTTCATATTTCAACGTTCTCTAGCAGTGTTCTGTGATCCAGGGGTCCAATCCAATAAGTTATAAATAGTAAATATTGCTTTCAAAATTTGGCATAAGAGCAGTAATTTCAGTAGAGAGTAAGTTGATTTTATCGACCCCGAAAGGATAAAAGGCAAAGTCGACTGCGGCGGCAGTTGAACTTAGAACGTAATGACGGGCGAAATGCCGCTAGCATTTTGCCGGTATGTTGACGATTCTGCCAGCTCACTGTCTTATAAATAGTCAATATCAATAAATGAGAACACGCATAGTTGTTTGATTAAGAAGTTCACTTCACAAGCACGAAGCTTGGAATAAAGATCCACTGCGCAGCGTCATGGGCAACTGTCTTCTACTACAGCTCCGATTCGACTTTTGATTGAAGGAAACTGTACAAACCCCATCGTACACGATACGCAAACACACACACTTTCTCTCTCTCTCACACACTTATAATATATACGCACACACACATATATATAGATATACATACATACATACATGCATACATATATACATGAGCGTACGTGTGTTTGTGTGCGTATGTGTGTATGTGTGTACGTGTGTGTGTGCGTACGTGTGTGTGTGCGTGCGTGCGAGCACGCGCACGCTAACTGTCGTTTGCATATATTTGGTTTCGCTCTTCTCAGAAAATTACAAAAGTTGCAAACGGTGACATTTCCACTCTCAACAAATCGTTCGCTCGTTCTATGTTCGGAAAAACATGACAACTTGCTTGAGAAAACAGGTAGCATGATCCGCAGGAAAGTCAATCCGGTTGTGAAAAATGCTGCAACCTATACTAGCATGTCTAATCCATACTAGCATTGGATCACGTACGTAAAAACGAAAACGAACGAAACGAAAGCGAGTGAAGGAATGTACATAATAGAATATATCAGTTAAACGAACGAGTTATTGTATTTTTCACTTTCTAATTTCACGTTCGGCACCATTTAATTGCAATGTTTTATTCATATGTCTGCCTTCAACAGACTTATACGCCCACATATGTCAAGTCTAAGGCTGGACGAAAATCCCCTTAGGAAATATTCTGCATACTAAATAGAAATATAGTAGTGACTTTCATATGTAATGTAGTGCAGTGGGAATGTTCGTTCAATAGAAATTTTTCCAATAGGAGGAGGCGTGGCTTTGTGATTAAACGTTTGCTACCTAACTGCACGGTTTCGAGTTCGGTCCCACTATTCGCAAACAAAACAAGAAATCAGTGGGGAAGTGACTCTTGCGTGTTACCTCGGCTGTTTTCTCTGCGGGACTTTATCGTGAATTCCCGTGATCTTTCGTGTTTTAATCCAACATGGAGACGAACAACATTCTCCCATGTGATCGGCTTGAAAAATTGCTATGGTATAGGCGTAGGAGTGGCTGTGTGGTAAGTAGCTTGCTTACGAACCACATGGTTCCGGGTTCAGTCCCACTGCGTGGCACCTTGGGCAAGTGTCTTCTACTATAACCTCGAACCGACCAAAGCCTTGTGAGTGGATTTGGTAGACGGAAGCTGAAAGAAGCCCGTCGTATATATGTGTGTGTGTG
>NC_068989.1:16254047-16254634 GCF_001194135.2 Octopus bimaculoides
GCTTGCTTACGAACCACATGGTTCCGGGTTCAGTCCCACTGCGTGGCACCTTGGGCAAGTGTCTTCTACTATAACCTCGAACCGACCAAAGCCTTGTGAGTGGATTTGGTAGACGGAAGCTGAAAGAAGCCCGTCGTATATATGTGTGTGTGTGTGTGTGTGTGTGTGTGTGACTGCCCCCCCCCACCGCTTGAAAACAGGTATTTACGTGTCTGCGTCGCCGTAACTTAGCGATTCGACAACTATTGAAATCGGTTCGATCGACAGTAATTCTACATAACACATACATACATACATGCATACATACATACACACTTATATTTGTATTATATTTACATTTGTATTTATTTGTATTTATATTGAGACGCAAATATCCACACACATATTCTTTCTTTTCATTTATTCTTTTACCTGTTTCAAGTATTTGACTGCGGCCATGCTGGAGCGCTGCCTTTAGTCGAACAAATCGACCCCAGAGCTTATTCTTTGTTAGCCTAGTACTTACTTTATGGGTCTATTTTACCGAACCGCTAGGTTACGGGGACGTAAACACACCAGCTTCGGTTGTCAAGCGATGCTGGGGGGGG
>NC_068989.1:16254957-16257106 GCF_001194135.2 Octopus bimaculoides
TATATATATATATATATATACGACGGGCTTTTTTCAGTTTCCGTCAACCAAATCCACTCACAATGCTTTGGTCAGCCCGAGGCTATAGTAGAAGACACTTGCCCAAGTGGGACTGAACCTGGAACCATATGGTTGATAAGCAAGTTACTTACCACACAGCCACCCCTGCGCCTCTCTCTCTCTCTCTCTCTCTCTCTCTCTCTCTATATATATATATATATATATATATATATACAAGATTTGTCTCAACTGGTCACGTGTAATAGACTAAATTCGTATTCAGTCCAAAGTGAGATTTATCTGCAGCATTGTATTAAGTAGAATTTAAATGGCTGAGTGAATACGATACTGAACTATTTTGTGGTAGGTTACAAGTTGAAATTCTCTGCAGCTGTTTCGTCGTGCTTTTAGAGAGAACATTTTATTCTATATTATCTTGTGACACTTGACTTTTCAGTATAGTGGACAAGCCATTTAGGAAGAATATTATCTGTAATTGACTAGCAAATGTCTGTTTATTTTTATCGAAATGTGTCCCTGAAGCAAGAGCCAAGGACTAGTTCTCAATTTCTCTTGAGGACTGAGTGACATTTGCAATTACCAGTTTTTGTGAAGGAGTTGGAAAGCAAATCTGCTCAGGATCAACTTTATTGCATTGTTGTTTTTATTATTGTTGTTGTTGTTGTTGCTATCATTTCCAGCATTGCTTTATCCCTTTTGTTTCATTGCCCTATGATGATCTAAGCAGCTAACCTCATAGTTGAAATTTCTCGTCTCATGACCTTGATTGTCTTTCTGAAACGTTAGATACATAACGACAAAGAACAGGCAAGTTATAGCATTGTTATCGATACAGAAATATGTAAATATGATGTCCAAATAGCTTGTAATATTGGTCAGAAAAGGGCGGCGAGCTTGCAGAATCGTTAGCACGCCAGACAAAATGCTTAGAGGCATTTCGTCCGTCTTTATGTTCCGAGTTCAAATGCCGTTGGGGTAAACCTTACCTTTTATTCTTTAAAATACGTACCAGTTGAGCACTGGTGTCGATGAAATCAACTTACCCGGTCCCACGGACTTGCTGGTCATGTGTTAAAATTTGAAATTAGTATTAGTCAGAAAGAGGGCGGAGGACTGGCGGAATCGTTAGCACGCCGAACAAAATGCTTACCGACATTTCCTCTGCCTTTCTAATTCTGAGTTTAAATTTCTTCGAGGTCGACCTTGTTTTTCATCTTTTCGGGGTCGATAAAATAAAAGCCAATTGAGGACTGGAATCGATCTAATCGACTTATCCTCTTCCCCGAAATTTCTGGCCTTATGTCAAAACAATATATAATATTAGTCAGACAGGTTGTTGAGGTTGCTTTTGTTCTTGATGTTGTTCTGCTCTTGTTGCTATTTAACTCTGGATCAATTTTGGTTTAAAACATTCCACCAATGCTTACGCTATCCATTCTATTATTTTATATATCCATAACTACATTATACAATATATCTTCCCTTTTTGAAAGCTTGTAGGAAATGATTTGTGGAGGTTTAATGCATATTTCTAGCGGACCAAGTGCTTTTTCTTAGCTTGAACCATATAGTTTTCCTTTGGTTAGTAACAATTGCGAAAGGAGTTGTGTGGATGTATAACTAGATGACATTAAAAGTATTGTCATCAGGAATTTTCTCTTTCATCAAAACTTTAATCTCGCTTTTGTCACTTCCTTTATGCATTGTTTGAAACAAAAGCAAAAAAAAAAAAGAGTAAGTGAGTGAGAGGAGAGAGAGAGAGAACGAAGTCTTTCTTTAGGATAAATTCTATGAAATGTTTAAAGTATGACAGTTTTGCTACAGATGAATTATCTCAAATTTTAAAATCAAAGTCTTGCCTACCAGCTGGAGCACATTCACCTTCAATTCGAGGAAATTTTTGTTGCAGAATGCTTTCATTATTCACTTTATTCACTTGTGGCTTCCTATTTATTACATTTATAAAAAGGAAGTAACCCAAAGGCATTCGATCTGTGACAATACAGTGAATATATATTTCATATAGATAAGGTGGGTACATTATATATATATATATATATATATACACACACACACACACATACACATACATATATATATGTAAACGTATATGTATGTATATATATAT
>NC_068989.1:16258503-16261238 GCF_001194135.2 Octopus bimaculoides
GAAATTTCTATTCCCAAGAATATAATTATTCGTTTATATTTATATAAGGGGCATTTCTATAGAATAATGCCACACACTGGACTTCCCAATATATATATATATATATATATATTCCATTATTCCATTATCTCAGGGCTTGTAGTGGTAGTGTTATAGTTATTCTATAGTTTGACTTAAATAAATCTAATCCTTGTTCCATTAATATTCTGCAATTAGCCCATGTTAGTTTTAAAACAAGTTCTTGACTATGTAAGATAGTATAATTAAACTAGTACATAATTATCATGTTCTCTATTACTTGTCTTGGACTATTATTGAATTCTTTGTTAATTCCTACCATTCTTTTTATTAGTTCCTTAAGTATATAATTATAAAAATATAATTATAATTAAGGGCGCTGGAGAGCCAAAGACAATTCGCTAGAAGTAGATGTCAAATGTCTACAAGCCACACTGAATTTGTTCACTTTTTATAACACAAGGCTGAATGCGAGGGAATGGACAAGAAGATTTATAAAATTTCGGATGAATCTATATCTTAAGATTTCGTGTTCTGTAATAAAAATTACTTTACATTATACAGTAGAAGTACGCCGACAATATATATATATATATACATAAATGAGAAATACAGATACATACCGATAAATCTCTGCGTACAGGTACCAATATATATACATGCATTACCTGCGTATACATTATATCTAATCGCCCGTCTCAGCCATGCGGTTAATGCCAGAAATAGAGCCGAAGTGAATGTAATGTGTGTGTGTGTGTGTGTGTGTGTGTGTGTGTGTGTGTGTGTGTGTGTGTGTGTGTGTATAATGGGTATACTTTTGGGCACAAACGCACACGTATATTTCTACGCACGCATTGAAATCAACAATGTTAATTTTAAATAGACTGTCCCCTATGGCGCCTAAATGTGAAATACGTTCCAAAGTTGGATATTATACAATTCTCGCCCTATAATTTCTGAATTATATAAGGTAATTAAGCAATAAATTACTGTAATGAAAGTTTTTTTTTATAATGTTCGATATTGAAATGTATTTCAAGTTATGCGTTCGAGTATGTGTTGGTACTTTTGTGTATGTGTATATATTTCTATCTGTGCATGTGCTTGTTACGTCTGTGTGTAAAAGATGCTTCTACAACATACGCACATTCATACATAAGAGTGTGCATACATACAGCTGTTTTACTTCAAATTTTACTTGTATTTCATCAACCCACCCCCTTATACACACGCGCGTGTGCGCACATACATTCATGCACACGCATACGCATATCATAACTGTTCTCTTTTGCCTGAACTTTTGATGTTACTTTCACATCCACCTAACAGCCGACTGGTTAACTTTTTAATCTCGATTTTTCTTTACAATTAAGCTGTATCCTCTTAAAACGTATCTGTGATCTTTTCGTGACTGGCACCTCATCTAGAATGCTGTTAGTTTTCAGATAAATTTCCAATCTTTTTTGTATGGTGATGAGGTGTATACTCTCTTTTGAAGACAAGGTTTAACTCCTGTTGAGGGCGATCAATATATAGTCAAAGTTTTCTTCTTGCTCTCTCTCTCGAAACATCTTCCCTGATTTCTCTTTCCGACTTTTGTGACCAAGAAATTGTTTACATTTGATAAGTATCATCACATATTTGATGTTCTTCCATCGATCGAAGGTCGTTTCCCTGTTTTGAATATCCATGATGGAATTCCTTTGATAAGTCTGTATCTTTTTACTTTAGAGATCTTTACCTATTGTGGAAAATAAAATAAACAGCTATATATTTGCGAACACTCGGGTATATTACTACGTTGTAGATATTACATCTTTCGATCTTTAGCCACCATCACCGTCATCTTTATTGGTCTCTCTTCATTGCTAATTAAATAAGGTCATTATTGCAGCGGTAGTTTGAAAAAGGAATCAGTCTTCTTTCGGAACATTTCATCATGGATGTCTTTCAGTTGTTTATATTCTTCACTCCCATCGTCCATTTACACTTATCAGCTACTTGTGGACAGTCAGTATTACTACAAGCTAATATAGTTCCTGTCACTGAATGAAGTTGGTTTGTTATCGCAGTTGGTGTCATGATAACTATACAGGTGTGTGTTCTCCTTGCCCAAGTACGTTTCTTGTGAATTGTTGCTTGGATACTGTCATAACTTACAGGAATTAAATTAAAATCGTCAACCGTTCTCATGTGTTCAACAAATATTGCTTGCTGCCAAAGTTTTGAATTAACAAAGTTCAGCTTGTATTAGTCATTGTATATTAAGCTAAACTAAATTAAGTAACACCGACGTGAAATTTGAACTAAATCCGTTGAAATTGGTAAACGTTTGGCTGAAAATGGGTTGCAGGCAATTTGATTGGGAAATCACATAAGGAATCGGTTTATCGATTTTTCCACTCATTGTTTTTTATGGGGGTGGGGGGGAGAACTTAAAGCATTCAAAGACACCATGAGTCCTAAGTAACGCCGGCATCAGGTTTGAACAAAATACGTCAAAATTGGTAAAAGTTATGGTTGAAAATGGGGTGTCGCCAATTTTAGTGGGAAATCTTACAAGGAATCGGTTTATCGATTTTTCATCCTGATTGAATGGAAAATCCCATAAGGAATCAGTTCATTGATTTTTCACCCCAAATAGGACTTAACAGAACACAGCATTGCTGATTCAAAAAAAAATCTATATTTAAACTTTAAAGTTAGTTTTCACACCC
>NC_068989.1:16262174-16262908 GCF_001194135.2 Octopus bimaculoides
CTATTATTTTTTTAATCATTAATTAATTTTTAAAAATGAATTTTTAAAAGTTCAAAAAATATTTCAATTCAGTTATTTTTCATTTTTAATAGAAATAACAAGTAATATCAAATAGACGTAATGGCTTATAATAAAATTTTTAGTTTTAATGAAAGCTAATATTTTCTAAATCTAAATATTTTATTTGAAATTTTATCCTTAACTGCAATATTTCAAGTAAAAATTTTCTTATTCTCTACTGTACCAGATGTAATAAGTTGTCCTGAGCTTTTCCAAGTGTAATAGTTTGTCCTGTAATGTCCCAGGTTCATAATCTTAAGAATATTATTTCTTTTGCTCGCATTTTTCCATGTAATATATAATTCAGTGTTGGTTGAATTATATATAAAGCTATAAGCTTTATTCAGTTCGTTCAGAGTTGCTTCTCTTAGGTACATCTCATCGACAAGAGTCAATAAACTCGAAACATCGATGTCTGAGATTCCCGAGAGAGGACGACACTGAACGAACTGGGTGTTTTCACACCTTTTTACTGTAAGAGATTTGTTTTCTCCACGGTAACTACTGTGCATTTGCCTTTAGCAGTTGAAATATGTGATAAACTTATTTCAACTAACCTAAATTGTGATTATACGTAAACACTGCTTAGTGCATTTACTCCGATATATATAAATATGTATGTGTGTGTGTATATATATATATATATATATATATAAGAGAGAGAGAGAGAGAGA
>NC_068989.1:16262918-16263366 GCF_001194135.2 Octopus bimaculoides
AGAGAGAGAGAGAGAGAGAGAAAGAAAGAGAGATAGATAGATATAACTATATATTTATCATTCTATTTCTCTCTCCCTCTCTCCTTCTCTCTCTCTCTCTCTCTCTCTCTCTCTCTCTGTATATATATAAATATAGATATATATTCGAAGTTTCAACCAGCAAAGATATCGGATTTTCATGCATTTGGGTTAATCTTGAGTTTATATATCACTGTCAAGATAAAATTTTTGCCTCAAGTAGTTGGAATTCTGTCGAATGGTAATTAGGTTGCAATGGAGAAGTTATTATGTCGACATTTTTTGTTGATTAAATTGGGGTTATGTTATTGTACAGTTTTTATTCGTGCTTTTATAAACAGGTGTATGAGTGTATACACACACACACACACACACACACACGCACACACACACACACACACACACGCACACACACACACACACACACACG
>NC_068989.1:16268595-16272343 GCF_001194135.2 Octopus bimaculoides
TTGTGCCTTTTTTCGATTAACTCAATGTTTCTTAAACATGGGTTTAGTATGTCAGTGTACTTTACACCACTAACTCATATAGGCACCATATAGCGAGCTGGCAGAAACGTTATCACGCCGGGCGAAATGCTTAGCGGTATTTCGTCTGTCTTTATGTTCTGAGTTCAAATTCTGTTGAGGTCGACTTTGCCTTTCATCCTTCGGGGTCGATAAATTAAGTACCAGTTGCATACTGGGTCAATCTAATCGACTAATACCCTCCCCCAAAATTTCGGGCCTTGTGCCTAGAGTAGAAAAGAATATTTGAAACTACACATTTTATGGAAATGTTTCGGGTTCATATTTCTCAACATATGAAGCCAGTATATTAATTTATTCTTCATTAATATCGTCGTCATCTGTACCTAAAAGCCATTGTAATTTTATGTATCTACGTGGGTGAACGTATGTCCACATTGCATTTTATTTTCCGTATAACTGATAACATTTCTCGTATAAGCCACACGACGCCCATTATAATGGAATAGAGTTCGGGCGCATAATTAATATCGAAATAACATGCTAATAATGTACTCCTAGCAACAAGACAAAAATTTGTACCTACATATTGATGGTCGTTCTTTGTCGCGGTGGGGTGCTTGCCTGGACCAATGGCTCTGAAAGCGATACCGTCAGGAGTTCTAAACTCCCTGTAGGGTCGCCTTTGGTGGCAAGGTCGAGGGCGAGAACCCATACTAAGCGCGACCAAACCCCAAGGACCCCAACAGTGGAACAAGCAGATGATGACTACAACAAACTCAACGCCTGAACCAGGGGATGAAGAGGGAGATGCATGACGGACATGCCAGAGAAGATGTCACTCAAAACTATAACCGGGTCAGTGACAGTCCAAATATTCTCCATATACAATACACTTAGTACTGTATTCTATACGGAGAATAAATCTATATCATTTCTAATTCGCTTATCCCTACATTTGCCTCTATGTATGTATGTATGTATGTATGTATGTATGTATGCATTGATGTATTTTCGTTGTAGAAGTAGTTTTCAAGATTTCTGCTGCAATGGTTTTGACGCTTCCGATTTTCATGATTTTTTGCTTTCCAATATTTATATATACATGTGTTTGTTCAAGAGTTTGTGTATTTGTATGTGTGTGGATTGTGTATGTGTGCGCGCGCGCATGTATTTATATGTGCATATACTATATACATGTACTTTTATTTTAAATACAGGTGCACCGTTTAGATTTCTGAAATACCAATTGGACTTTGAATGAAGTAACACACACACACACACACACACACACACAAGGTCTACGAAATGGAAAATAGGAACGGAAAATAAAAAGAAAAGAAACATACATCACCACAGCAAAGGAAACATTAAACGTGCAATTGAAACATTCAAGTAGCATGATGTTTTGATAGTAAATAAACGTCATTGACCATTTGTAAGTGTAACATTTCCCAGGAGCGATGCAAAAAGAGTATACACCAGGTGTGCCGGTACTGCGATACGGAGACGATTTCTATTAGAACGCATTTCAATCCACTTACGTCACTACTTCCATTAGGAAAGCTATAACAGTCACATCTTTATCCCTTTATAATCCATCCATCCATCCATCCACACACACACACACACACACACACACACATACATACATACATACACATACACACACACAGATATGTACATCCTACCAGATGCAAAAGAAGTCAATACTGAATATTGGTGAGAACTTGTAGAAGTGAAAGTAAATGTTTATATATTATCTATTCCGAGCACATCGTCATAAATACACACTTATATAAAAGATACATACATACATACATACATACATACATACATACATACATACATAATACATACATATTTACATATATTTGTATATAAATACATATACGCATACATACATTCATGAATGCGAACAAGCAAAAAATTATGTATAAAAGAATTTATAATTAAAAGAGTGATCACTCATCTATAACTTTTGATCCCGATTGTCTCATCAGATTGCTATCCACCCTCTACCTCCCAATGTATCCGATCCACTGCCGTGATCGATCTGGTACACAACCTTTTCACTTATATAAGCTCATCACTTGCACAATGTGTTACTACTACTTATTTCCAAATTTAAACGTTTTCCATCATACACTCGACTATAATTTGAACGTTGTCGACAGCAACTACAGTGCTGCTCCAGACGTCGAAAATGAAACTGCGATGACACAGCTTTGTGGCGCCATTAATGACTACGATAGATGCTATCTTTGGAACTCCTGTTGTTTGGCAGCTTTGAAATGCTGTCAGGAACAACACAGAAATATCCAGACGTTTACGCCAAACAACAACACTTTGTATTGTCCACCTACTTGGGATGGTTACGGCTGTTGGAATATGACACCTGCGAAGACTAGGGTCTTTGAAAAATGTCCGAGTTATGTTACAGATGGTATCTGGGCTTACAGTAAGTAATTATTACTAGTATTATCATTATAGTCGTTGTTGTTGTTATTGTTGTTGTTGCTATGTGTTAGATGTAATTCGCTTTGAATCGTGAAAGGTTACGTTTTTTTGTCGAATATACTTTGTTGTGTTTTAATTTTGGGACAGTTCGTTGAATAAAGATCCCTACTTCATTGTGTGAAGATGAAGACAGTAAGGGTGGGCCTTAAGGAGCGCCTCCCTAACAACAAATTTCAGCATATCGTAAATTTTAATGCTTAAAATTATGATGACACCAGAGCTCACTCCCATTGCAGTGCATGAAGTGATAGGAGGGGAAAAGATTTCTCCGAATAAAACATTGAATACAGCATTTCTTTTCACCCCAGTTCAGACATTATCAGGCTTGACTGCTAACTTTAGATGTGACGACAGAAAGACATGAATACGAGGACAATGACATTAACAGTAACAACAGCAGCAACAGCAGCAGAAACAATAGCAGCAGCATAGGCAAAAATAACAACAGCAGCGATGACAGCAAGAACAACAACAACGAAATCCAAAACAGCAGCTATAACAATGAAACAGCAGCAGCAAGAGGCGACCGCAAAAGTAACATCAATGACAAGAACAAGGTGTTGGTGGGTCGACTTCACGGACAGGTAATCTTTAGCTAGAATGACAGTGAAGTCAACGAAATATTTCTCAACCTTCTGAAACAAGAAAGAACAAATGACACAGGTGGCACAACTTGGAAAAGTAGACGGGATGGAAGACCAAGCTGCAATCCCAGCCGAGGTTTTGGCAACAAATGTTTCTAAAATTAGTGCTGCATTGCTGTGAGTCGGCAAAAAACTACGCCTAGAAGCAGCAACACACGTTGATGCGGGAAGAGCTCTTAAAGATATAGATAGATATAGACCATGTAACCAAGGTCATGTAGTTTAGGAGCGTGGGAAACCTTCTTCAGAAACTAAGCAAAAAGGAAACTTACCCCCCCCCCCCAATCAACATATTTAGGATGAAGGACCTGTCACTTTAAGATAAAGCGAGTTTCACCAGGGTTGGACATCTGGTGGTTTTGGACTGTGTAGTCTTGGAGGGCACTGATGCCTTGGAGGTCAGTGACACCTTCCTTGGTGTAAAACAAATTGAGAGGGAATTTTGGTTCAGGACCGCACTGAAAATCCACTTCCAGATCAAACTGGAAGATGTGAACAAGATTCCAGACCTTATCGACCTGCCCAGTGGAGTGGAGCTGAGTGTTGTGGTTGAGAGCAGAAGGCTA
>NC_068989.1:16272725-16279135 GCF_001194135.2 Octopus bimaculoides
TGTATGTATGTATGTATGTATGTATTATGTATGTATGTATGTGTCTGTGTGTCTGTGTTTGTCCCCCCAACATCGCTTGACAACCGATGCTGGTGTGTTAACGTCCCCGCAACTTAGCGGTTCGGCAAAACAGACCGATAGAATAAGTACTAGACTTACAAAGGATAATTCCTGGGGTCGATTTGCTCGACTGAAGGCGGTGCTCCAGCATGGCCACAGTCAAACGACTGAAACAAGTAAAAGAGTAAAAAGAGAGAGTATGTCAATAAGACACCTTCCTCTTTGACCTAGCCCTCATCAACTTTTGAAAATTTCACTTGAAACGGTCAGTGAGAGTACGGAGGAAAGTTTGGCTCCACAGTAAATTTGTTGAAAGGAGGAGAGGGGTGAGCGTGGTCCGTGTGAATGGGACTGCTCTGAACATGCGCCTGTAATTCTAAGGGTGAATTAGTGGTCACGGTTGTTATGTGTAGTTTCCACAAATAGCCTTCGGATATTTCTGTAGGAGCTTGTCTTGCTATCTCTTTATCAGAGCGTTCTGTAGTTTCAATTTTATCTTAAATTTCAGCTTTTTCATAATTTCTGTTGCTTCTTTTCTTCTTCGTAGCTATTTATCATTTCAGTCTTTGTTTTTATTGACATTCTTGAAGGCAAAAAAAAAAAAAAAAAAAAATCAGCTTTTAGTTTTGTTCGGGTTTCATTGCTATTTGTAAAAGCTTTCATGATTTGTTTAGTAAACATTTGTGTAGTTGTACTGTTAATATTATATAATACATCTGTTGTTGAATTTCCTTATATGCATAGAAAATATAATTCTTCAGCATCAGATTTTGAGCGCTGTGTTCTAAATGCAGTCATTATTTTTTCCGGTCTTTCTCTCTACAGTTTCTCTCTCCAATTCAGAATAATATAACTATAACTTATATTTGTTACAGTTCGAAGATTGATGTCTTTCACCTTATTTTTTTAATGTATCTTTGTTTTCAGTATTAATCTGATGCATCTATATCCCTCCTTCATCTTTTCCTTCACTTGTGTATATAGTACACTATCATCATCCTCCTCCTCATCATCATCATCATCATTATTATTATTATTATTATTATTATTATTATTATTATTATTATTATTATTGATATTTGTTATGAGCACTATGGGATTTTGCTTCTGTGTGTTTCACGCATTTTGCTGCTTTCGCTCTCAAAAGGATACGTTTGCATTGTATTTTCCTGATAATTTTCTTGACAAACCAACACCCATCATTAATGCGCAGTTTTCCTCATAAGATACTCCTCCCTAGTAGCGTTGCCTTCAAGAAAACCCGCAATCTTGTATTAAAAATTCTGTAAAAAAAAAACAGACAAACGGATCCCAAAAATGCCATTGTAGTGTTCACTGTGGAAGAAGATAATTTTAACAGGGAAAAAGGAAAGCGCTCGGAATTATTGGAACTGTCGCCATGACAACGAAAGTCTTTGGTATTACTACCACACCCGCTTCAACTATTACATTGACGTCATTGAATAGTAACGAGTGCCATTGTAGCAAATCCAACAAAAGGAGCAACAACAACGTCAGCATCTTTGTCAACAACTCACGTTTCTCGAATTCCTCTGGAAAAAATTGCCACATCTACATTATTCCCACTATTATAGTCGATAATACCAACACCGATGTGAATCGCAGTAACAACAACAACAACAACAGCAGCAACGTCAACACCTTCAAGGCCACCGTCATTGTAGCAATGTTTATGCATCAGCTATTATCAACATTGCATCAATCCTCACCCTCGCAACCAATAAGAACAACGTTTCCATCAACACCATTATCACCACGACTAATGACTACTGTCATTACCAGTAATATAAATAAGGCAAGTCCTATACTGACATGGGTTCAGTATTCGCTTGCTCCACAGGACTTCACTGGCCTCTCAATACAGATACGAAAACCGAATCGATAAGATAGAGCCTTAATTACTGATACGCCAGTAAAAACAAAAAAAAAGGGATCAGATAAGTCGACAGTCCAACCCCGGTATATTCTGGGGTGTAGTGTTGTCGATGTATTAAGGATCTTTTAAGTTTGATATAGCAAGAAAGAAAAACTTGGACAGTGACTGCTCTGTGCCACTAGGAAGAGGAGGCTTTAAAAAATAGCCATACACACAGCCTCCTATTTATTACTGCCGCCCTAAATTGGTCTCAAATTTTGGCACAAGGCTGGCAATTTCTAGAGAAGGGGCTCGTCGATTACATCGACACCGTTACTCAACTGATATTTATGTTATCGTCCTTGAAAGGATGAAAGGCAAAGTCGATCTCAGAGGAATTTGAACACTGAACGTAAATTTGAACGAAAGGCCGCTAAGCATTTTTACTGACGTGCTAACGTCTTTTATTTCTTTATTGCCCACAAGGGGCTAAACATAGAGGGGACAAACAAGGACAGACAAACGGATTAAGTCGATTACATCGACCCCAGTGCGTAACTGGCACTTAAGTTATCGACCCCGAAAGGATGAACGGCAAAGTCGACCTCGGTGGAATTTAAACTCAGAACGTAGCGGCAGACGAAATACCGCTAAGTATTTCGCCCGGCGTGCTAACGTTTCTGCCAGCTCGTCGCCTTTGGGTTCGATATAATTGACTATACCCTTCCTCGCAAAAGTACTGGACTTGTGCAAAATAAAGTCGTCCGATCACCGAGTTTCAGCAACATCCGTCATAGTCACTTTTGAGATGGGTGACAAACCAGACGCAATTGTTACGTAGTACTAGTGCGTTGGATTGGTAAAATTGCTAGAGAGTCTGACCTAATGTCTTGCGGTATTTCTTACTACCTTTAAATTCTGAGTTCAAATCCCATCGAGACCAACCTTAACTTTCTTCCTTCCGAGTCGATAAAATTAAGTACCAGTCAAATACTAACTAGGTCGAAATAATTGGCTAACCCTCTCTTCCAAATTTCAGACTTGGTACCTAAATTACAAACATTGATTACGTAGTACAGACAATGTGATCGGTTGGAGAAATAGTTGGAAAGCCGGATAAAATGCCATGCGATAATTGTCCCGCCTCTTTAAAGTTCTGGATTCGAATCCCGCTGAGGTCAACATTATCTTTCCGGGGTCCATAAAATAAAGTACTTGTCAAGTACTTGGGTCGTTAGCATTGACTGGTCTTTCATCCAAAACCTGCTGGCCCTGTACCTAAATTAGAGACAAGTATTACCTAACACTGTGAAGGTTGGAGCTGTTTGTTCCTTGATCATTTCATTCATGTTGGGCCGTAGTGTGTTTATATTGTGTTCTATTGGAGTTCCCCGGCAGTGTTGTATTATGTTGTAGTGTGAGTTGTGTTGTGTTACTGTGGCTAAGTGGAGGCGCAATGGCCCAGTGGTTAGGGCAGCGGACTCGCGGTCATAGGATCGCGGTTTCGATTCCCAGACCGGGCATTGTGAGTGTTTATTGAGCGAAAACACCTAAAGCTGTGACTTTTTGGATATTACCAGCTACAGAAAATCGTAATGTTCGTTGTGCATTATGAGTAGCGTCCTAGTTCTTCAATATAATTCCAGCAGTTCTGTCTTTAGAAAAGGAGCAGAGTATCTCAGTAATGGTACAGTCCATGTAATTAATCAAAATCCATGTAATTATCAAAATCCTTGATGAACCGGTAGAATCGTTAGCCCGCCAGTAGGTCTTTACGTTCAGAGTTCAAATTCTGCCGGGGTCGACTTTGCCTTTCATTCTTCCGGGGGTCGATAAAGTAAGTAACACTGATTCACTGGGATCAATGTAATCGACTTGTCCCCTCCCCCAAAATTTGAGGCCTTGTGCCTTTAGTAGAAAGGATTATTATTATTATTATTATTATTATTATTATTATTATTATTGAGTGAGAGAGCAGTGCGTGCCATCAAAGTGACACTGGGGTACAAATACACGAAGCCCATTATACCCATCATGACTACCCGTCTGATCAGGGTACACCAGGCACATGCATCACAACCATATGTGCGCGACATGGTGATCTCATATCAAGGTAAACAGCGCATGACCTCACAGGTGGGGCCCAGTTAGAATTTTTTCAGGTCGAGTAGCCCATCCCGCTCAAAAGCTCCCTGAATAAGGTTTGTTTAAGAATGTTGAACAAAACACCTATGTTTCCAAAGGTGAATTATTCAAAACCCCAAAGAATTCCTCTCAATACAGAGCTATGATGCTCCCCCACTACTTCTGCTCATGATCAGAGATGCACTTATCGTCAGCCACCAAGGGACACGCTCAACTAGTTAAGGTCAAACAACTGACAAGCAAATCTGTGGTATTAAGCAGAATATTTGCTGTAGCCCATCTTTTATACCAAGACAAAACAACGTACATGATAACACTTCCAATCAATTAAGATCAGAAGCCATGAGAGCCACTGCCTGGTACTGCATCCGGGTACTTATTATTATTATTATTATTATTATTATTATTATTATTATTATTATTATTATTAAATCATGAAAAACTCAGCTTTCTTTTTCTGGATATGATGAAAAAGTATCAGTTGCCCACCCACAACCTGCAGACTAAGGTGGCGCTTGTTTGCTGATCATGCTTCAAGAACCCTGCGGAGGGCTCTTACAACGATGCTTTTTATAGGTGTTTTTAATCTTTACATTCATTCCATTTTTTTTTTTTTTCGAGCCATGTTCGTTGTTGGGCACTGATATTTCCAAGTGCACCAATCACTAATGGTATTACGTCCACTTTCTTCAGTGCCAACAATCTGTGTACTTCATCATAATAGTTCACTTTTTTCTTCTCTCTCTTCAATCCTGTTCTCGCCAGGACATGTCAATTATCGGGTACATTTTTCTCTTTTCTATTCACTACAACAATGTCAGGTTTTCGATGTTAAATCTGACGGTATGAATCATTCAATCCATCAATAATAATAATAGTAGTAGTAGTAGTAGTAATAATAATAATGATAATAATAATAATAATGATAATATTAATAATAATAATAATGATTATTATTATTATCATTATTATTATCATTATTATTATTATTATTATTATTATTATTATTATTATTATTATTATTATTATTAAAAATCATGGTTGATATAAGCGCTTTTAGAATACCCTGCCAGTTTTTACAGAACTACAAACCGCTCTCTTCTCTCTCATTCACCCTCTCTCTCACTCTCTTTCTCTCTTTCATAACACATGCACACACACACACACACACACACACATATATATATATATATATATATATATATATATATATATACACATACATACATACATACATACATACATACATACATACATACATACGTACATACATACATACATAACTATTGATAGAATTTGGAAGGATCTCCAATCTTTTTTCTTCAAATAAAACTTACCTAAGGGATACAGTGGCCATTCTTTCTGCAACACTTAATCTAAATAATGGCTTTGCTTCTCTTACCGCAGATCAGAAGGTACAATTGCATAGATGATCGAGTCACCCTGAAACTATTACCTAAAACTTTTGTTATGACTCTCCAGGATTTCCGCTAATGAGCACATATTTTAGGTCCATTCTTCCTTATTATATAATCATGCCGTAATTGGGAGTAAGTGTCAAGATTAAAAAAAACAACTTATATTGCACCTTTTAATAATGTTAGAAGGACATGAAATAGATATACAGGTTGATACAACGTCTCGATAGATGTGTGAACCTACGCTAATAACTGAATGAAAATCATCATTTGATAAAAAAAAAAAAATTAAAAAAAACTCGGGTAAAGTGTAATGACCACACCATCACCGCCACCCGCCACAAATAAAACTATAAATTATATAGAATCGTTTACGACTCTCTGCCTATGTGCATTTCTGAGTATTGATGATGCCTACCACCATGTATATGCATCTTGATATTAAATTGCTTGGCAAGCGCTGTATCAATTAGATATTCCTTTCATCTCTAGGCGCAAGACCCGAAATTTTGGGGAAGGGGGCTTGTCGATTAGATCGACTCCAGTACGCAACTGGTACTTAATTTGTCGATTCCGAAAGGATGAAAGGCAAAGTCGACCTCGGCAGAATTTGAACTCAGAACACAAAGACAGACGAAATACGCTATGCATTTCGCCCGGCGTGCTAACGTTTCTTATTTCTTTATTGCCCACAAGAGGCTAAATATAGAGGGGACAAACAAGGACAGACAGAGGGATAAAATCTATTGCATCGACCCCAGTAAGTAACTGGTACTTAATTTATCGACCCCGAAAGGATGAAAGGCAAAGTCGACCTCGGCGAAATTTGAACTCAGAACGCAGCGGCAGACGAAATATCGCTAAGCATTTCGCCTGGCGTGCAAACGTTTCTGCCAGCTCGCCGCCTTTAG
>NC_068989.1:16279277-16281299 GCF_001194135.2 Octopus bimaculoides
GGCACAAGGCCCAAAATTTGGTGGGGGGGGGAGGGCCAGTCGATTACATCGACCCCAGAACGTAACTGGTACTTAATTTGTCGACTCCGAAAGGATGAAAGGCAAAGTCGACCTCGGCGGAATTTGAACTCAGAACGTAATTGCATTAATCAGATATTGCAGCGAATATGGTAACAGCCCCGACCACTCTCGCCAGAGAAAAAAGTTCTAGACCGATAGGTTAGAAAGCCTATATCAGTGCATGTGCCATTACGTTTTACATGTGTGTGTGTGTGTACGTGCATGATCGCGTGTGTGTATGTGTTTATATATTTTGAATGTGTGTTGGGGGAGAGGTATGTGTGTATAGTATGGTGCGTTGGTAGATAAATTCTTTATTCGCTTGACTTAGGAAGGAATTTACAAGTCATTCAATTGTCGTATGAACTGCACCATCTCCAAAATAAATGTAATAACTGGACTGGAATGTCCATAGTCACACATACACCAACGCATTCCGACGAGCATTCAGGTCATTTGCAAACGCTAACGATAGGATAAATAAACGTTTAACCACTCACACTATTCACAGAATTCACACTGTGCATATACACGAACACGCGTGCACATTCACATACATGCTGTCTCTCACACTTTTATAAAATCCACATCATACGCACACAAGCACGCGGGCACGTACACAGACACACTCACACATACACTCTTCTTTCCCAATTCTCATTCACATCCTATAAATATATATATAAATTCTAAAAACTAGGAGACAAACAAGCCTGAAATAGAGAGGGTACGCCGTGAATAGTGGCTAAAGGACTTTGATGAAACTTGCTGAACGATCAATCAAACATTGGTTAATTTGTTAATTGGTTAATCAGTTGACTAATATTAATAAAAAGAAGTGAAATACATACAGTCCGTGTGTTTGTGCTTCTTATTGGCATAATGACATCCCGAGATACAAGATCTAGAATACATTATGATATAATACATTTCATAATTTAGAAGTGACTGTCCCAGATGTTTCAGTTAAGCACGTTTTTGCTTTTCTGACCCTAACCCTAAACCCAGTATAAATATCAAACAAGTTTTAACACAAACACTGTAAATCTATCTTACACAATATGTAATCTAATACAAAGCATAGCTTCTAATGGAGCTAAGCTAAATCAAAATAAACTAACATATAATTGTAGCTGCTGTTGTAACCACCCACATAATTATCCCACATAATATATATATATATATATATATATATATAACTTTTTTTGTTCTGGAGATACAGCAATATTTCTTACAAATTATAATCAGGTATTTGAGCAAAGCAAATACTTACGTTTAGAATATAAAATATTTCATTAATGAACTATTGAGGCTCTTGAAATCTTGTTTGCCAAGGTTCTCATTACTTGACATTTTCGAAAGAAAATTTCTTGCAGGCGTAAATTATGCAAAATTTACACACATTTCCAACCAGCACCACATCTATATAATTAATGTTTATTGTAACTGTATAGGTATTTACGTAATTTAGACAATTAACATTTCCGAGAGAATAATTTCTTGATATATCAGAATATTCAAAATTTACATGTGTTTTCAACCCAAATCATATCTATAGGATTAAATATTATTATAAAATTTATTGATATTTATATTACGTTGAACTATATACGACTCCACAATCTCGGTTGATATCTATATAATGAACATGCAACATGTTATATTTGGGGAGGGTCGTTTTGGTGAGGGCAGTCAAAAGCCATACGCACTATATATTCGTTCTTCACTTCAGCTTTATTATTATTATTATCATTATTATTATTATTATTATTATCATTATTATTATTGTTATTATTATTATTGTTATTATTATTATGATTAGTAGTAGTAGTAGTAGTAGTAGTATTAAAGCAGTGAGCTGGCAGAATCGTTAGCACGCCAGGCGAAATGCTTTGCGGTATTTCGTCTATCGCTACGTTCTGAGTTCAAATTCCACCGAGGTCGACTTTGCTTTTCATCCTT
>NC_068989.1:16281309-16282862 GCF_001194135.2 Octopus bimaculoides
CTACGTTCTGAGTTCAAATTCCACCGAGGTCGACTTTGCTTTTCATCCTTTCGGGGTCGATAAAATAAGTACCAGTTGAACACTGGGGTCAATGTAATCGACTCATCCACTCCCCCCACCAAATTGCTCTTGTGGCAAAATTTGAAACCATTATTATTATTATTATTATTATTATTATTATTATTATTATTATTAAAGCGGTGAGCTGGCAGAATCGTTAGCACGCCAGGCGAAATGCTTTGCGGTATTTCGTCTGTCGCTACGTTCTGAGTTCAAAATCCGCCGAGGTTGACTTTGCCTCTCATCCTTTCGGGGGTCGATAAAATAAGAACCAGTTGAACACTGGGGTCAATGTAATCGACTCATCCACTCCCCCCAAATTTCTGCTCTTGTGGCAAAATTTGAAACCATTATTATTATCATTATTATTATTACTATTATTATTATTATTATTTTAATGTTCTTTGTCTGAAATCTTTCGTCACACATCCTGTGACCTCTTCAGCAAATCCCCATCTCACTTGTCTCCGCCCGTTCTCCATTCTCTCTTTTTTTACGCTTTCTAAAAAATAACACTTTTAAGGACAGTTGGGTTTATTTTGTAGGTTTTTTTTTCCTTTTATATTTCTCTTTTCTGTATTTCATTATTCTTGTTTTCGATTATGACTGGAAATACTGTATTGTTACCAATAACTGATACATTCTAAAAATATTCTAAACTAGATTATCATAAGATATTTCTGGTGTTGGATGCATCTGTAATACTCTAAATTATAAATAAGTAATTATAGTACCGTTTTACGTATAACTATTTTGTCCCACTTTCGGATATAAGAAATATGTTTTATAAGTAGATGCATGGATATATATATATATGTGTGTGTGTGTGTGTGTGTGTGTGTGTGTGTGTGTGTGTGTGTGTGTGTGTGTTTGTATTTACAGATTCGTATGAATATATGTGGCTATGTGTGTATATAGGAATATATGTATATATGTATATGAATGTGCGCGTAATTATATTAATGTGTAGAAACATATAGCGTGTGATTGTATACGCAAGTATCTGCGCGTGTGTGTAGGAACAGCCAGAGAGAGAGAAAGAAAGAAAGAAAGAAAGAAAGAATGAACGAAAGAAAGAAAGGAAACAATTGAACGAGGGATTAGAATCATATGGGAATGCATTTCTATAAAGGCATTGAAAAAGAAGGAGAGAACAGTTGTATACGTGTAAGTATAGGAGAGCATCCTATACTTGCTTGGAAATGACCATTTGAAGGAATGGTATGTGTGATTTTGAAGTGTGTGTCTATGTAGAAGTATATAGAAGTATATGTGGGACTATATGTATGTAGAAGTATATAGAAGTATATGTGGGACTATATGTATGTAGAAGAATATAGAAGTATATGTGGGACTATATGTATGTAGAAGTATATAGAAGTATATGTGGGACTATATGTATGTAGAAGTATATAGAAGTATATGTGGGACTATATGTATGTAGAAGTATATAGAAGTATATGTGGGACTATATGTATGTAGAAGTATATAGA
>NC_068989.1:16283122-16284040 GCF_001194135.2 Octopus bimaculoides
AGTATATGTGGGACTATATGTATGTAGAAGAATATAGAAGTATATGTGGGACTATATGTATGTAGAAGTATATAGAAGTATATGTGGGACTATATGTATGTAGAAGTATATAGAAGTATATGTGGGACTATATGTATGTAGAAGTATATAGAAGTATATGTGGGACTATATGTATGTAGAAGTACATAGAAGTACATGTGGGACTATATGTATGTAGAAGTACATAGAAGTATATGTGGGACTATATGTAGAAGTATGTAGATGTATATGCGGGACTATAGTGGCGAAAGTCAGTTGGAATATGAGGTGTTGGCGGTGTGTGTAATCCTGAAGCATTTGTGAAGGATGTATAAACGTGAGAAGGTGGGAGTGGACACGAGCGTGAGGCAGAAGGAAGTCAAGAGGATTGTGGGAAGTGTGATAGATGTGTGTGCAGGGGTATGGGTGTGGGATGCTTTTACGCGGAAGGAAGATTTGAACTTAAATAAACAAAAGAGGGAGAAAGGTGCGAAGTGAATAAGAGGAAAAGTCAAAGATGAAATATTCTAAAAACTGGAAACAATGGTAAAATCTAAAAAGAAAAGAGCGAAAGAGGGGAAATATGATATCTGTGTGTGAGGAAAAGTCATTTAAAAGTTACACTACATTGGTAAAAAGTCCGGAGAGGCTGGCTGGAGTGTCCAAAGGTAAGTGCAGAACAAGTGTAAGCATTTTTCTTTAGGTGAAGTATATGGAAATGTAGGAGGAACGTGGAGTGTGTCAGATGTGTGTGCGTGTGAGTGTGAAACGTTTTCACACGGGAGAATGGTTGAAACTAAAATATATAAAAGGGAGAAAAAGTATTGGTTCTGTGAAGAGGGGCATGCGTGTGAAAGAGAGAGAGAGAGAGAGAGAGAGAGAGAGAGAGAGAGAGAGAGA
>NC_068989.1:16284919-16291571 GCF_001194135.2 Octopus bimaculoides
CTGTACGGAAGTGGTTCGCAAGGTTCCGAGCTGGAGATTGTAGCCTTATTGATAAAGAGCGATCAGGCAGACCATCCACTACAGATGATGACCAAATCAAGTCATTAACTGAGAATAACCCACATTGCACAACCCGAGAAATCAGTCGTTCATGAGCACCTGGTAAAGCCTGGGTACACAAATCACTACGATGTTTGGGTACCATATGAGTTGAGTGAGAAGAACCTTTTGGAAAATCGGCACGAACTTTCCGGACAACCCAATACAATTACTTCCAGGCGAAATTTCTGCAAAATACAAAGATATCATACATATATATATATATATATATATATATATATATTTTTTTTTGTAGTCCGTTACGTTATGCGTTCAAATCCCATACTCGAGAAAGGAATTTATATAATCGACTAAACCCATCCTTTAATGAATTGAGTGCATTTTCTAATATAGGCACAAGGCATCACATTTTTGGAGGGAATATATTCAGTTATATATTATATGGCCCGTGGAAAGATGAAAACAGGGTTGGCCCAGGTATCATTTGAAATCAGAATGAATGATGACATAGCAAAATACCATATCTTTACTTCTAACTCGTTTCACTCTTTGGACTACGACCAAACTGGAACACCATCAAAACGGATTTGGTAGAAGATAACAACGCAGTAGTAATTTTGGCGTCTGGTAGTTACACTGTCAGTCTCTTTCGCGGAACCGTTATATTAATAGGACCTAAACAAATCAGCACTGGTTACCAGACGATGGTGGAATGCAAACACAAACACACACACACACACACGCATATATATATGTATATGTATGTATATGTATGTGTATATATATATGTATATGTATGTATATGTATGTGTATATATATATATATATATATATATATATATATATATATATATATTATATTATATTATATTATATTAGATTAGATTAGATTATATCTATAAATATAAAATGTGACAATTAGTTGGTTGTCATAATAAAACTCAGAGTTTCGGATGCCGGGGCTGAAGTCTGCTCCGGCATCTCATCAGTTATTAAGACAAAAATGCTATGAAAAAAAAACCTTTGAATAAAGGGAAATTATTCCAATAGGCCATGGGGAAAGTAAAACTTCGTTCATAGAATCTGCATATGCACACATATACACACACACACATACACGTACGCACACACACACATGTATGTATGTATATCTACATACATACTCACACACGCGTATACATATACATGCAAACACATATATATACATATATATGTTTATGCATAGACGCACATGCACACGCATATATACCCATGCAGGCATCACTACGCTCATATACACATCTCTACACGCACACACACATATACATACGAGTATATACAAAACGTAGTTTATACACACATACACATATATACGCAGATAGATGTATATACAAATAAAAACACATACGCAAAAAACATAAACCGTAAAACATTCACATTCGCCGCAAAACGTGAATATACAAATGAGTTTTTACGTATATACGTATACAGAGAGTTCTGTAAAGTAAAAAGTACATGTTGTACACAATTTTGACTCTTGAATTTACTAAAATACATTTAAATTGTAACTAATTCACCATTGAATGCAACAGCATTCAAACTTACTCCGTTCTCTATTATTTACGTCCACCTATTGTAACTACATACAATACCTGTACACTGAGTGGCAGAATGAATAACTGTCAATTAAGTGTTCTGACCCCACCTCCCGATTCAATACATCATTGGTGGAACGATAGAAATAATCGAAACCTCTACAGCTTTATGTCACTCCACCGATTCGTTTAGCTACAGGTTTCCATTTTTGGGAGCAATTTTGTGGTAACACAGAATTTTCATAAGTAATCGACGTAGTTATTTACAAGGGTACGAGGAGACATCTCAGCAGGCAGACCAATTCTATACAATGACGATGAAAATTGCTGAATATTGTCGCTCATTAAATTAGTGTTTTCATCCAAAACTCATCTACAGCAAATAAAGAAAAAAAACTAGTTTTTGCATGCGAAATTCTGTATATGAAATTTGTCAAATACATATTTTCCAATAGCGTTAATGTATACACTCCGTTATCTATAATAAGTTCAATTTTGCTTGCTTGCTTGCTTGCTTGCAATGTTACACAGCCAAACTGGCGCATAATAGGAAAATATTTTGAAAGTAAAGCACCCCTGAAATGTGAATATGAACGGAATGAAACAAGTTTCGTGTAAATCGAACCAGTAGTTATTGAGATATTCGGGGTTTTGAGATATAACTACCTAAAACTGTGCATAATGGAAAAATACTCCAAAAATAACTTAACCCTGAAAGGAAGAAAGTCTAACCTCTCCATTAGGCACATTATGATGGGCAACATAGTTTTAAGTGAAAAAGCCTTTAAAAATACGGTAAATATTTCGTAAAAGACCAGTTCGTAACCTCTGTGTGAAATAGCTTTTTCTCCATAGATTTCTTTCGAGTGCATTCAACGTATCTCACCTCCAAAGATTTGGCTACTATGTCTAGCACGCCCTACCACGACGTAACTGCTATTTGTGATAAAGGACCCGAAATACCTGTTACGTAGTAGCAGAACGTGCAAGAAATCGCAGCAAAATCTTTCTTTTCTGGGGAAGGGAGACGTTTACGCGTGATTTCGATGTCGCATTCGTTGAAAGCATTCGAAATAACCGAGAAAAGAAAATAAACCCACGAAACAAAATTCCGTTGTGGGAAACTAGATTTCCTCGGTGACCCAGCGGGTCACGAGTACTCTAGTATGTGTGTGTATGTGTGAGTATGTGTGTGTATGTGTGAGTATGGGTGTGTGTGCGTGTGATTGTCTTTATATAAGATAATTGTATGTATATACGTTTATAATACATTGTGAAAGGGAGTAGATTTTCATATACAAATATATAAAATAAACTAGAGAGTCTGAGGATTCGTGGGAAATGGTTCTCTAAAAGCAACACATTGTTCCAAATTATTATTTAAATAACAGAAGATAAGTATACTTGTAAGACTTCTTAGACACATTTAATTTTAAAGTACTATTCTCAAGATGAATAAACAAACTTTAACTTATATGCATGCAACATATATATGTGTGTGTGTGTGTGTGTGTGTGTGTGTGTGTGTGTGTGTGTGTGTGTGTGTGTGTGTGTGTGTGTGTGTGTGTGTGTGTGTGTGTGTGTGTGTGTGTATGTGTGTGTGTGTGTGTGTGTGTATGTGTTTAACTTGCACTCCGTTGGTAATGACGACAGGGGGGTCCATTTGGTCCGTTCAATGGAACAGCCTGTTCGTGAAATCAGCATGCAAGTGGCTGAGCACTCCACAGACATGTTTACACTTAACGTAGTTCTCAGGGAGATTCAGCGTGACACAGAATGTGATATGGCTGGCCCTTTGAAGTACAGGTGCCATTCATGTTTGACAGCTGGGAGAACTGTAGTAACATGAAATAAAGTGTCTTGCTCAAGAACACAACGCGCCGCTGCGAATGGAACTTGTTACCTTACGATCGTGAGCCGAATACCCTAACCACTAAGCCACACACCTTCAACGTATACATACATACATACATAGATGCACACACAGCGGTTCGGCAAAAGAATCGATAGAATAAGTACTAGGCTTACAAAGAATAAGTCCTGGGGTCGATTTGCTCGACTAAAGGCGGTGCTCCAGCATGGCCGCAGGCAAATGACTGAAACAATTAAAAGAATACATATATATGCATATCTATCTATATATATATATATATATGTGTGTGTGTGTGTGTGTGTGTGTTACTATATTGCATATTTTTTCTACACTAGGCACATGGCCCGAAAGTTTGGGGGAGGGATCCAGTCGATTCAATCGACCCAAGTACGCAACTGGTACATAATTTATCGACCCCGGAAGGATGAAAGACAAAGTCGACATGGGCGGAATTTGAACTCAGGACATAAAGACAGACGAAATACCGCTAAGCATTTCGCCCGGCGTGCTAACGTTTCTTATTTTTTTATTACCAACAAGGGGCTAAACATAGAGGGGACAAACGGATTAAGTCGAATACATCGATCCCAGTGCGCAACTGGTACTTAATTTATCGACCCCGAAAGGATGAAAAGCAAAGTTGACCTCGACGGAATTTGAACTCAGAACGTAGCGGCAGACGAAATATCAATAAGCACTTCTGCCAGTTCGTCTCCTTACTATATTGTATATTAAGAGGGTCGCTATGCCAAAATAGACTCATTGCCTATAGGTTAATTTCTTTATTGCTAATTAATTATTGATTGATTGATTTGTCTGCGTCATCCTCTGCACGCCTCCATCTTTCTCAACGTTCTCAGTTTGCTGCTGCCATCAATTTGTCTGTGTTGGGCCTATCATTTCTACGTATTTGAGAATGTGTGGATCTAATCGTAATTCAGATGATAGTGCCGTGTGTATTTATTGTAGAGGGCGTCTATGAACGCGTGCGCGTGCGAGTGTGCGAGTGTGTATCTATGTGTGTCTACTTTTGTTGGTGGAGGCGCAATGGCGCAATGGCCCAGTGGTTAGGGCAGCGGACTCGCGGTCATAGGATCGCGGTTTCGATTGCCAGACCGGGCGTTATGAGTGTTTATTGAGCGAAAACACCTAAAAGCTCCACGAGGCTACGGCAGGGGATGGTGGCGAACCCTGCTGTACTCTTCCACCACAACTTTCTCTCACTCTTACTTCCTGTTTCTGTTGTGCCTGTAATTCAAAGAGACCAGCCTTGTCACACTCTGTGTCACGCTGAATATCCCCGAGAACTACGTTAAGGGGACACGTGTCTGTGGAGTGCTCAGCCACTTGCACGTTAATTTCACGAGCAGGCTGTTCCAATGATCGGATCAACTGGAACCCTCGACGTCGTAAGCGACGGAGTGCCAACAACTACTTTTGTTGATTTTCTTTTTGGTTTAGGGTTAGGGTTAGGGTTAGGGTTAGGGATGCACATGCACTCAACTGAATTGCATAATATAATTATATGTATATATGTGTGCGTATATGTAAGCACATATATCTTTGTTGCAGTTGTTATTTATTAGGTGGTTAGCAGGTTGTTCTGTTGTTCCCATGATCTAGTATTCTATCTAAATAATCTCAAATTTCTATTATTATCATAAATAGTAATGGACATAATTATTATTATCATAAATAGTTCTGGACATAAATAACCTCTACTATTTATATTATTTATGTCCAGAATGTTGTTGTGGAAGGTATTGTGAACGTTGTTACGCCAATCAGTCTTCCAAATGATTGAGTTGTTTCGTCCGGAATCTTTTTCCGGAAATTTCCAGAACACTTTCCTCTGTGATTTGTTTAAGCACCGTGTTATGTGAATGTGTGGATTAAAAAAAAAAAGACTTTACTTTGGCTATCTATCCATTGTTTCGCACATTGGTGTACTTTAGATAATAGTCCCTTTTCAATGTACTCACTCTGGTGTGATCCGATCATTTCACATTAGCTACAGGCCATTTTCCCTAAACAAGTTGTGGTGATGCGCCTTTGTTTCTACACAGCTTTGCACCTCATGCAGTACATTAAATCCCTAGTTTTGAAAGTTTACTGGGAAGTATATTGCGTATGATCTGCCGTTTCTGTTGATGTCTGTATGTCCAAATTAGTGATTTAATGAATCTGATTTTTTAAAACCGATTTGGTTTTCTAAATTTGTGATCTAGTTGTTTCATGGGCGTTAAATGTTAATCCTAGCATTCGTGGCTGCAATACCATGAGCCTGTTTTATCCAGTTATTGTTATGCGGTTTTTTTTTTAATTTGCTCAAGAATTTGCTCCGGTATATGGAGCACAGTCTATTAATATCTTGGATGTTGTTCGTTTCGAATCTTTCTTCGGTTCCTCTACACGCCATAATTGACTCAGTTGGCTATACCCGGAGAATTGTACGCGATGGATGAAATCCTATATGAGCTTTTGCAATACGTAGAGTTAACACATTCTGGATACGTTACTCATCCTCCTAAGCTGGAATTCTAGGACGTTGTTTATTTTCGGTACCTTTACGTAATAGAGCCCCTATGTAATGATGTAATGCATGCTTGGCAAGCAAAAGAAAGGGATTTGCTTTATGAGAGTGTACGAAGTTGTTTTTCACACTAGACATGGTTCAGTATTTAGAGCAGGAGATTTTTTTTAATTGTTCTTTAACAATGGAGATGTAAACTATTATCAGTGCAAGCGATATTTTAAATGGTAAAATGACTTCACCAAAGTACAATAATATCTGATTGATTACAACTTCACATCAACAACACAGCGAAATAAATGCAAAAGCTACCACACACAGACATTTATATATGTATATATAGTATGTATGTGTGTATATATATATGTAGTAAATAGAACAAACACAAAAAACAATAACGCGAGGGCGTAGTACATGTAAAGCATTAGCAGACGCTTAGGGAAGGAAAGAAAGGTGGTTTTACGTTTCGAGCAAAGCCCTTCTTCAGGAACAGAGGAAAGTCCAATAGAAAAGGAAGACGGAAGGAAAAAATCGCCAACGACTCACAAGTGGTTATATATAACACACACACACACACACACACACACACACACACACACACACACACACACA
>NC_068989.1:16293285-16299429 GCF_001194135.2 Octopus bimaculoides
ATATATATATATATATATATACGCACACACTCATATGCACGTGTATAATTAGAAGCATTCAAAACGCCTGTACTTGTTGCTTCTATTATGTATATGATATTAATTATCTCTAATGAGTTTACGACGTTGCTGTTTTATAATCCAATTGTTTTTCTTTTGTTCCTCTTTCTTTTGGAGATATTAAGTAATATAATTTCAGATTCTTCTCGACTATCAGTACCCTTTTCAACCCAATCCACTTCACCCAGTCCTAGCTGTTTCTCTTCTAATGGCGGCCTTAACATCTTCCTCATTTTACTAAGCTTTCAATCATATTACTAATCGCTTTCACTCCCTTGGCATTCTTCTTAATGGCTGCTAATATGCTTTCGTATCATTTCATCATTAATGTCTCTTTTTCTCTTGTCCTGTCTCTCTCTCTCTCTCTCCATTTCTCTCTCTCTCTCTCTCTCTCTCTCTCTCACACACACACACACACACACACACACACACACACACACACACACACACACACACTACCTATTCGCCCCTTTTTCTCATTTTCCATATTCTATCTTGAATATTACACAAACTTTCAAATATGCCAAATCCTTTTCTACTACCATTAATATCGGGTTTCAAGGAATCGATTATGAGATTGAGATATTTTCCAATGGCCTAAGGTAAATCGGTCGAAAGTTCATTTAATGCCCCTAACTTCTTTAAATCTAGACACTGTACACTTAGCCAAACATCTCTCCGATTTGGAAAATGAATACTAGATTAATCTGCAGTAAATAAATTGCTCTTGGGTGTAACTCTCCTAAAATTATTATTGTCATCATTAATATTGTAAGAATTATTATTAATAGTATGGTTGGGCCGCGAGTTGGCAGAATCGTTAGCACTTGGGACAAAATGCTTAGCAGCATTTCCTCTGGCTCTTTATTATCTGAACTCAAATACCCACTAACTCAACTTTGTCTTTCTAACTTTCGGAGTCGATAAGATAAAGTACCAGTCAAGTACTGGAGACGGTGTAATCTACATGACTCTTACACTCAAAATTGTCATTATTAATATTATTATAGTGGCGGATTGTCAGAATCGTCAGGATTTTGATAACTCTCAAAAGTTACAAGGCTATGGAATGGAAGGTTTGTGTCCAGTTGAAAGTGCCGAGACAATGGGAAAGAAACTAATGGTACAGAGCAAAGTCTCCAGTTGCTATACTTGTGATAACAAAAACTTTTTAAGCGCTTTTGTTCTTAACTAGAAAGGGTTAAAAAAAATAAGAGAAAACAAGAATAAACATCTCCATTGAACATTCACAAAGAATATTTTGTCTTCTTGTTTGAATTTGGCATCACAAGAATAAAAGTATCGTCTGTTGCGTAGTATATTTAATATCTTCTATTTTGGAAAACATAAATTAGATCAATGATTATTATGTTTTGTCATGTATAACTATTTACATGGCCAAGTGTTTTTTTTTCTTTTTTCTCTATGTAAATTTATTTACACGATTTTCTTTAAAACTAAATATTTCGTAATTTTATTTTTGTCTATTATTGATTCGAGAAGATCTACAATATCTTCAAATAGATACAACACCCTCGAAATCAGTAAATGATAATGTAAGAATTGTAAATCCATGTTTGCCAAGGACATTCAAATGTTGTCTGCATTCACTGCCATGAGGAGCTGTAATTCTGTACTTTTGTAATTATTTAAATTTATAATATATTCTTATAAAAATTTATGATATATTCTTCTAAAAATTTATAATATATTCTTATAAAAATTTGTGAGAAACAGTAATTCTTCTTAATATATAATGTAGCTAAGAAATAATGGTAGTTTGAATATAATTTAGTTAAAAGAAAAATATTGGGTCCATTGGACCCAGTTGGTAATTAGTGACATACATTTTCTCTGATAGACCAAGGGTTAAGAGAGTCAATGTGATTTGCAGGATATTTAGCGGATATGTCTGGTCGTCGACAACATAATCTCACTTAATGGTTCGAAAATTAATGACCGTATATGTTGTTGGTATGTTTTATTATTGTTTTTATTGTTAGTTACCTTATTTTGTTGTGCTCCATCCTTTCCCCAGAGCAAAAATACTTATAAAAATATTTTACTTCAGGTACAGTTGGTGCTTACAAGGACTGTACTTCTAACGGCACCTGGTGGCGCAATCCCCAAACTCAACAAGAATGGTCTAACTACAGCACCTGTATCGATATTGAGGTAAGTCATATGGTTTCTAATGTTGGCACACAAGTATATGGCGAGCTGGCAGAATCGTTACCGCGCCGGAAAAACTGTTTAGCGGCATTTCTTTCTACTTTATGTTCTGAGTTCAAATGCCACCGAGGTCGACTTTGTCTTTCTTTCCGGGATCGATTAAATAAGTATCAGTTGAGCAATGGAGTCGATCTAATTAACTTACCCCTCCTCCGAAGTTTCTAACCGAGAGCGAAAATTTGAGACTAATTTTGGTACACGAGATAATATATCGGTGCTACCGCCTGGCCAAGTGTTGCGCTCACGAAACTGTGGTTTCGATTTCTCGGACAAGGCGGTGCGTTATGTCCTTGAGCGAAATACTCTACAATCACTTCGACATCTGATTTGTATCACACTCTGCATACGTACAGGCAATGTTGATTTGACGGAGTGAGGGAGTTAATACACAGCAGAAACATTTAATCACTATAAACGAGTCATTATTGCAGGTTGTTCCATAAAATGTTGAGGAAACCCTTTCCATCGTTTTCGACAAGGAGGTCCACCATATATGCATATTCATATATCGTTCTTTTTCTTCTCCTTACAGAAACATCATGTCATCATATTTGTCGATACAACTTTCAGCCTGTTTAGTATAATCCTGCTGTTACCAGCCTGTGTCATATTTCTCTACTTCCGGTGAGTAATCAGCGTGTCGTTGGACACTTACTGTGTCTAGTTAAATAATCCGTCATTTGTTTTCTAATATTCTATATTTATGTGATCTACACAAAACTAAGATTAAAGTTAAGTCTTCTTGCCTTTTGCCAAGAGGATCCCAATGAACTTATAACTGCAGAATTCTTCTATTCACCCGTCATCAACCAATATGGTGCTGTAATTATCATTAAAACTGCCATAATTTTTCTGTTCTGCGTTCAGCTCCATATAACCTACCTAAAAGACCATATTTTAAAATTTTTCCTTCAACAGCTCTATCTACCTTAACATCTCGTGCTCAGAATTGCCAAATGCACGATCTTTTTCTGTCTAGAAATAGCTGGTTGGCCTATTACAAATCTCAAACTATGTGTTCAAAAAGGAAGCCCAAAAATTGACTGCAACTGTTAGACCTCCAGAAATATGTTCTAGAGTAGCAGTTTTCAAACTGACAGATGTCAGCCCTCCCAATCCACACACATAAAGTGGCTGTGTGGTAAGTAGCTTGCTTACCAACAACATGGTTCTGGGTTCAGTCCCACTGCGTGGCACCTTGGGCAGGTGTCTTCTACTATAGCCTCGGGCCGACCAAAGCCTTGTGAGTGGATTTGGTAGACGGAAACTGAAAGAAGCCCGTCGTATATATGTATGTATATATCTGTTTGTGTGTGTGTATATTTGTGTGTCTGTGTTTGTCCCCATCATCGCTTGACAACCGATGCTGGTGTGTTTACGTCCCCGTAACTTAGCGGTTCAGCAAAAAGAGACCGATAGAATAAGTACTAGGCTTACAAAGAATAAGTCCTGGGGTCGATTTTCTCGACTAAAGGCGGTGCTCCAGCATGGCCACAGTCAAATGACTGAAACAAGTAAGAGTATATATATATATTATATAAAAGATCGTGGGTAAGGCCAAAACAATGCGAAGTCAATGTATTTACTTTTGCTCCTGCTGCTTAACAAGTGTTGTCTGAGAGAGTTTATGCGACATTCAAAGGCTGTCTGTACTGATATCAAGTCTCTACCTCCTTTATTTCTTAAGTAGAGCCTGTCGATTTCACTATTTCTGTGGAGATTTCCAGTTGATGTGAAAATCTTGCGGATTTGAATGTCTATGAAGTGGATTTCTTCTACAAACAAGTATCCCAAGTGCTGGAATCAGCGCTAGGACTGCAAATGTATTGTAGGATGTCTTATAAGAGGAGAGTTGAGACTGCTATATTTTTTCTTAATCTGGTGCAATATTCTTGGGTCACTCTATCTTTATTCACGGTACCTTCGTACGATATATTCTAATCAATACCTAGGTACTTCTAGCGTTCTTTGTGTGGCACAGGAGAGAGAGTGGGACCATTAAAGTATAGGTTTTCTGTCTGGGGAACTGATTTTCCCAGTTCAACAGTCAAATAGGAACATTTCTTCTGGAAATATTACATTCGTATGTCAGCTGAAAATTCCAGCTGTTTTTTTTTTTTTGGCATTGTTAACATTCTTAGTATAAATCTTGAGGTCATCCCCCAAAAAATTATGGATTACAGTAATATGTATGTCATTATTCGGTTTATTTCAAGATTTCTTGTCAATAAAGAAAGAACCGGTTTCTAACATAGATCCAAGGTTCCTTCATTGGAATTTCAACATCAGCAACAGGGTATTTTTTATATGTGTGTATGTATGTATGTATGTATGTATGTATGTATGTACGTATGTACGTATGTATGTATGTATGTATGTATGTATGTATGTACGTATGTATGTATGTATGTATGTACGTACGTACGTATGTATGTATGTATGTATGTATGTATGTGTAGATTTGTATGCTTTATGTATGTATTCTCATGCATATAGTTACATATCTAGACAGGCTCATATATATTTAAATGATAAACTTCTGGAAAGGTTTACAGACTTTTACAGTTCCAGTGAAGGATTGGATCTGTAGCATGAAACTCGAGACGGTAGACGATTTCTCAGGTTTGAGAGAAAGAGAAAATTGATATACAGACATCAAAACCTAATTCCACTGTAATTAAGACGTCAATAATAAACTTCATTAAACACCAGTACATTATACAAACTTGCAAAATCGGCTGAAATGAACTTTTATAGTATATTTAGAATTTATTGCATATTTAGAATTTAAAATATTTTTAAATGTATAAATTTCACATAAAAATCTTAATTTTTCTCTTCCTTGTCCTCGCGATTTTTTCTCTTTCTCGTTCATATTTAAATCAGTAGGTGTTTCTTGATTATCATGTTTTCCCCGATTATTTGGGTAAACATCACTTTTGAATTAATTTAATTCAATTTAATTAATTATGTATCTTAGGTTCGTAATTGTATTGAAAACGACGTGTATCGCTAATGAAAAAGCTGTCGAAAATAATTAAATTATGAAGTATATATGAGGTTTAGCTTTTCCGATTTCTTTTCTAAATATATATGTGTATGCCTAGAAAATATACATACGTACATATATGTGTGTATGCGGGGAGAGAGGGGGGAGGAGAGAGAGGGAGAGAAATAATGTGGGTGGCTAATTCACAGTCTTATAACCTGACAAGGCGAGCTGAGTTTAACTCTCTGATGAGCATTACGATGCATAAGCATTAAAATGCGAAATCATTGATGATCTGGCTATATCTTCTGATGTAGGGAGCTTGCCTCCCTTGTCATTCATTAAGATATGGCTTTCTGTAGCTATTGAGTTGATTTGACTCTTATTTCTAGCAACAGCGGTGCTGATAGAGCCCTTTGTCACTTTAGAGACGTATATATTTATCTCTCTCTCTCTCTCTCACTCTCTCTCACTCTCTCTCTCACACACACACACACACACACACACACACACACACACACACACACACACACACACACACACACACACACACACACATACACACACATACAAAAAACAAAAAACCATATGTGGATGTATATATATTTATACACATATGGTTGTTTGTATATATACTCTTTACTCGCTTTTACTCTTTTACTTGTTTCAGTCATTTGACAGCGGCTATGCTGGAGCACCACCTTTAGTCGAGCAAATCGACCCCAGGACTTATTCTTTGGATGCTTAGTACTGATTTTATCGGTCTCTTTTGCCGAACCGCTAAGTTACGGGGACGTAAACACACCACAATCGGTTGTCAAGCGATGTTGGGTGGACAAACACAGACACACAAACATATACAC
>NC_068989.1:16299577-16301229 GCF_001194135.2 Octopus bimaculoides
ATAAGGGGCATTACTACAGAATAATGCCACACACTGGACATCCCAAAATAAACACATTTATATAAATATAAAAGAATAATTATATTCTTGGGAATCGAAATTCCCCTTATGAATTCTTTTACACACTGGCTTCCTGATAAAATTCTTGTAAAATATTTTTATCCCTTTTTGAATTTATTAATCAAATATATATATACATACATATATACGACGAACTTCTTTCAGTTTCCGTCTACCAAATCCACTCACAAGGCTTTGGTCGGCCCGAGGCTATAGTAGAAGACACTTGCCCAAGACGCCACGCAGTGGGAATGATCCCGGAACCATGTGGTTGGTAAGCAAGCTACTTACAACACAGCCACTCCTGCGCTTATATCAAAGATTTATGCCTAAAGTGCCGTGCATTGATATCAAACCCAAGACCACATAGTTGTCAAATCAACTTTTTCACCATGTGCCCATGCCTGCGTTATAATGAGAGTGCCGCAAGCATATTTCTATGATTCAAAAGAAAAAAAAATTCAGAAAAAAATGCTCTTATCATTTGACAGGGTGAATATTTTGATGAAGATTTTAATATGATAAAAGACTTCGAATGTAATTTTTGACAGCAAAATCAAAAAGTACACGAGATAAGATTCACTTTTTTTAAAATTCAGATGTAGAAATATGCAATCACATTTTCACGTCGATTGATTACTCAGCGATATTACAGACAAATTATCGATATGGGTAATGATGAAAATGGTAGCGATAACGCAAAGTTGATAACACTAAAGTATAAGAGTATATTTTCCTGGAAAGTGTGTTACAGTAAAGCAAAATAGCTTAGACGGAAATAAAAAAGGCAAAAGAAAATTAAATGAGTGCTTCAATTAGTTGATTAAATAAGATTTATTAATTCTTCCAGATCAGTTAGTGAAAAATACAGTTATCCATATCCTTATTATTATTGTTGTTGTTATTATTATTATTATTATTATTATTATTATTATTATTATTATTATTATTATTATTGTTGTTGTTGTTGTTGTTGTTGTTCTTGTTGTTGTTATTATTATTAAGACGGCGAGCTGGCAGAATCGTTAGCACGCCGTGCGAAATGTTTAGGGGTATTTCGATTGCCGCTACGTTCTGAGTTCAAATTCCACCGAGGTCGACTTTGTCTTTCATCCTTTGGAGTTCGATTAAATAAGTACCAGTTGTACACTAGGGACGATGTAATCGACTTAACCCCTTCCCTAAACTTACTGCCCTTGTGGCAAAATTTGAAACCATTATTATTATTATTATTTTATGTTTGACTTTTGTTTTGCATTTATACAAGTTGGATCCAAGTCTCACCCAGAGACCTCAAGAGACAACAAGTTAGAAGTTCATGTAGGTGTTATGCCTAGGGTACCATATATTTGGATTTGTACAGTTTTGTTCAAGTGAATGTTTAAGAAACCATAAGAAAATTATGTGTTTGCTTTAAAATTTGAGATCACATAGACAGTATTTTACGTAGGATATGGGCAGTTCCCATGAGCACTATCTTTTGAACTTCAGCCATTTTGGGGTTTCCTGGAATCTGATCTAGGTAGTAATCAGCCCGTTTCGCTGTCATTCCCAGGGCACCTATGACAATAGGTATTGTTTTCGTCTTCAGA
>NC_068989.1:16302156-16303425 GCF_001194135.2 Octopus bimaculoides
AGATAAAATAAGTACTAGGAAAACACTGGGGTCGATGTAATCGACTATTCTCCTCCCCACAAATTTCAGACATTGTACCTTTAGTAGAAAACATTATTATTATTATTATTATTATTAAGATTATTAAGATTATATAGGACTGAGGTAACTCCTCCAGAAGTTATACAGAAATAAGAAATAGAAGTGTGCCATAGTTATGTGAAATTGGTTGAACGATATTTCGGCATCTAGCGTGCGTTCCACAGGTTCAAAAATTACATGTCAGTGTACTTCATTTTTTGTTAACATTATATAGGACTGAGGTAACTCCTTCAGAAGTTATACAGGACTAAAAAATAGAAGAGTACCGAAATATCATTCAACCAATTTCACATGATAACTAGGACGCCGCAAAATTGTTTAACGGTATTTCCTCTATCTTTAGGTTCTGAGTTCAAATTCTGCCGAGGTCGTCTTTGCTTTTCATCCTTTCGGGGTCGATAAATTAAGTACCATTTGCGTACTGGGGTCGATCTAATTGACTGCCCCCCGCCCCAAAAAAATTGTGCCTAGAGTAGAAAAGAATATTACAATCCTTGTTAATCTACTCAAGCAATTCCATAAGTCCGACTGGATATTTCGAATATACCAATGTAGACTGGGACAAACTGCAACGACAAGTATTCGATGTGATATATGAAAGTTCTGTTGTGAAATAAGACGCGTCGTTCCAGAGAGATTCATGGGATCGAAAGCTGTTTGACTGACAGAATGCACTCTGCGTAGAAGCAAAACTACGATTAAATCTTTGATAATTCTCGGCAAATACTGACTGTTAATATTTTCCTGCAGCACGTTGTCATACTGCTTTATTAGTAGGAGTGGACGGGAACTGATAGGCTCGTCTTGATGGCTTGTCGTAGCTGTCAACGAAAGACATAAAGTGTTACGGAAAGTTGTTAACAGCATATGAAATATGGCTGTATGTGAGTGGCTCTGCACGTGTTAAAGCGTTTATTTGCAAGGATTTGCCCAACGCGTTTCTGCTTAAATCAGGAGAAAATAAATTATCACCATTATCATCATCATCTTTTTCTTCTTCTTCCTCTTCTACTACACCATTATCTTCATCACCACCACCACCACCGCTGCCGCTATCATCATCATCTTCTTCTTCTTCTTCTTCTTCTTCTTCTTCTTCTTCTTCTTCTTCTTCTTCTTCTTCTTCAGCATCATCATCGTCGTCGTCACCACCACCACCACCTCTCCTCCTCCTCCTCCTCCTCCTCC
>NC_068989.1:16303779-16304605 GCF_001194135.2 Octopus bimaculoides
CCTCCTCCTTTTTTTCCCTGCTTCTACTTCTTTTGCTCTTTCTTTGTCCACTTTCCTTTCTCACCATTACCATTACTGAGTGATAATTCAATTATTCGATTTTTCCGCTTCATTTCTGTTTCATTGACAGAAATTTGACTTCATTATTTCTGTACAGCGTTTAAAGGCGATATAGTCCTTTCGTCTGTGTTGTGTTATGAGATTGTGTATTTGTATCTATATGTATATGCGTTTGTATATGTATATGTATATGTATATGTATATGTATATGTACCTGTTGTGAATATGTGAGACTGCGTGTTGTATATGTGTATGTATGTATATGCCAGAGTGAGCATATGTTAGACATTGCATGACTCTGTGTGTGTATGTCTACGCGCGTACGCTCTCGATGACGTGTATCTTCTCTGAAACATATATCGAATATGAATTAGCGGTCCAGAATAGCAATTCACTTGAAAATATAATCCAGATCAATATGAAATACTGGATTAGTTGCACCTTAATAGAAATAACCAGGAATCCTCCAATACAATTCGAACAATTTGTGTATATAACATTGCGTGCTGATATTTGCTGAGTTTAAAGATTTGTGTGTGCTCGTTAGAGATTAATTATTGTCGACATATGATCCAATCCATTACACATATGACTAATTTACTGTTGCACTATGAAGTTACTAATTATCAACTATTATAGTTGATAATAAATGACAACACACACAAACACATGCATTCATATATACGTAATTTCATGCATGCATACACACACACATATATATATATATATATATATATATATATATATATATATATATATATATATA
>NC_068989.1:16306041-16308240 GCF_001194135.2 Octopus bimaculoides
GCAATGAGAAAATGGAGGAGAATATGCGGTACCCATCGACTTGCAGACAGATTAATCAACGGAATACATTGTCTGCAAGTCGATGGGTACCGCATATTCTCCTTCATTTTCTCCTTCATTTTCTCTTTGCTATATAAATTTAGGGTAAAATAACCCCCTTTTACCCGCACCCACTTATTGCACTTGGTATAACAATAGTGTAACAATAATTGGATACCCTCCCAGCAGTATATTGAATAGATACTATCCCTTAGTGGGTTGAATCCTCAATCCTTAACTCTCTTGGCTTATATATATATATATATATATAGAGAGAGAGAGAGAGAGAGAGAGAGAGAGAGAGAGAGAGATACGCCACAGAAACCGGAAAACCGGTCCTTATAAAGCTCGAGAAAGATGCTTTATCCTTATCATCCTTTATCCCTTAGCCTTAGTTATCAGTGTTTTCTGTGTCTTCTGCTTTGAGGCTGTTAAGCTGTTGACTTAGCAAGGAAGAGGATTGGTTGGAGATATGGAATCTGGTAAGAAATAGAAGAAACGTATGATTTGTGAGGAAGAAAAGCCATAAAGGGTAGGGGATTGAAAGAGTTATTACGTATCAGAGGAGAGAAGAAAGATTTCAGGTACAGGTGGGGCCGGGAATTGGTGGAAGATTTGCGGACAAGCAAGCACGCTTCTAACGTTGATGAGAGAAAAAATATATATGTATAAAGACATGGCTAACGTACAGCGCAATGGATACGTTGGACGTTGTTTACAATAACCCTAGGCCGACCAATGCCTTGTGAGTGAATTTGGTAGACGGAAACTGTATGGAAACTCATCGATTTCATATGTGTGTTTGTTTATGTTTTTGTTTGTGTCCACCACACAATTTAGCAACCGTTGTTGGTTTCTTTACGTCCGTAACATAGTGCTTCGCTAAAAGAGACCGATAGAATAAATAATAGATCAAAAAAGAAGTATTGGGACTAAACACTTAAAGATGATGCCTCAATATGGCCGCAGTCAAATGACTGAAACAAGTTAAAAGATTGAAGATACACAAACACACACATCGACATACGCAAACACACATACAAACACACACGCATACGCACGCACGCACACATACACACACAAACATACACACAAACACAAACACCACGCCCACACAGACACACACAAATGCCACGTGCACACACACTCTTTCTCTCTCTCTCTCTCTCTCTCTCTCTCTCTCACACACACACACATACACACTCACACACACACACGCACACACACACAGACAGTGCTCAGAAACTCTCGACAGTAAGGAGAAACAGAAAGGTAGAGTTAGAGAACGGAGACCGACAAGTCAGTGACCGAGCAAAGAAGCTTCTAACGTTGATGGGACAAAAATTTAGACATTTCTTGATAATGTCATGTTGTACGTAGTTTGAAAATAAGCTTAATTATAGAGCGGAATTTAAGAGATACTTGTAAAAAACATAAGAACAGTGATGTCAAAACGTAGCAAAATTTGAAAAAAAGACAGCATTGTATCGTTTTAACTTACCAACTTATACTTCACTGGTATCAACGGAGAAGGAAATGAACAGTCATTAATATATATATATATATATATATATATATATATATATATGGGAGAATTTACGAAAAACAACAGACGAAGATGGTGGTGTAAACAACAAATGGATGTATTAGTTCAACGCTCGGGAATAGAGAAAGTCTTTAACGTTTCAAGCTACGCTCTTCAACTGAAAGTAACACAGAAAGAAATAAGGAGGAAAACAAGGAGAAAAAAATATAAATGTAGTGGTCAGCGATCTATCATGACGAATGCCGGACAGAAGGTTCACACAGGAGCTAAGAAAAAGGGGAGATAACAAAGGGGAAAGAAGTGAACCCAAATACGAGATACTGAGGGTGATAAATTGAATATTAATTTCAATTTAAAACCAGTGGTCTAGCATATAAAAAATCTGATAATTCAGAAAAATTGTATTAAATGCGTATAAGAAGGGATGACCACTAAGTGGACATCCAATAAGCTAGAAAGAGCTCAACGACCCAACCACAAAGAAAAATAATGTTCTCCAGAACATTGCTCCAACATTGCTGAATTTTTTCTGGAGAACATTATTTTTCTTTGTGGTTGGGTCGTTGATGACCTCTTTCTAGCATATTGGATGTCAACTTAGTGGTCATCCCTTC
>NC_068989.1:16308250-16313250 GCF_001194135.2 Octopus bimaculoides
AGCATATTGGATGTCAACTTAGTGGTCATCCCTTCTTATACGCATGTATATATATATATATATACACGCATACATATACGCATACATCAAAATAAACTTCATTATACAGTAAAGTTTAAGGAATACTATCACTGCTTCTTCTACAAGCAGTGATGACAAAATTAATCAAAATAAAGGCAGACACTGGGTCGTTTTAACATCGATTTGTACCTTTTATGAATGGAGGGGGAACTATCCTGAAGCTCGGTGACATCACCTCTCCTCAAATCGTAAAAATCTTTCTTGGGATTCTTGAGGAATACAGGATGGCATTTTGCTGCAGCTCTGTAACTAGTATCTCCATTCCGCCATCCGTCAGCTGCTTAAGTTGCAGATTGGGTTAATGCACCAAATATAACAAGAATAATTTTTGTGCCTATGTTCTACAATCTCATCGTCTTTCTGGCTAGGTTTTGATATTTCTCAATTTTTACTTTTCTTTTCTATCAAGTCTGTGATCATGTGATATTACGAAGTCTGTAACATTATGCTTTTTTGTTGTTGTTAGCTATCATATATGATCATGCTTCAATAGTATGGCCAATCTTTATGTAGAAATCCCATAAAATCATGTAATTAGTGGTGGGTAAGAGTGACGATGCTCTCAGGAAAGCCCTGGGCGCCATTGTAAATCAATAGCCGGGTTCTTTCGGAGGATTTTTGGGCTAAGGTCTGTGTATAACTTCCAGAAATCCCTGCTTGGCAGTGTTATTGAGGGCCGTTGCCAGTTCAAAATAAACTTTACAGGCATGGTAGTGCCCTCAAACGCGCTTGCCCGAGAAGGCAGCAGAACGACAAAACCGTTCTGTATGCACTCGTACAGAGCACGAGCATTGTTGACTTGTGGAGTACACTTACTGTCGCGAGCAGGAAAGAGACGGATATCGGCCGACACCGTCGACAATTTCTCACCACCGCCTTCCTTTCGTCAGAAAAGCAGGCAGATTTTCTTTATCTGGTGTCTATGATGAAAGACTTTGTATGTTGACACGATTGAAAGGGCTGCAGACGCGCGCTTTTCTCTTCGGCCAAGCCCTTATCAAACTTTCTCAAGGAAAGTAAAGGTGGCGAAGGAGGTGTTTCCCAGTAAATTTGAGGAAAAGTGAGTGAATGTAGTGAGAATGGCACGAGTAACTGGGCGTAATCTAAGCATGTATCTGTCGGGTGGAATTTACGGAGGAGAATGGAGCAATTACCACGCTGAACAGGGTGACTCAGGATCTGTGGGGTTCCTTAGTCACCCATGGATGGCACTCCCCACTACTGGGGAATTTCATTGCTTATAATGTAATTGTTTGTTGTTATTGATTTTATTGTTCACTGCCCTTTGTTTGTAATGCCCTTTTGCTTTGTGTGTGGCCCTTGTGGTCAGTAAGGAAAGAATCTTTATTATCATTATCATCATCATGTGAGCTGTCAGAATTGTTAGCACGACGGGCAAAATACCAGGTGGCATTTCATCTGTCTACGTTCGTAATTAAAATTTTGTCGTAATCAACTTTGCCATTGATTCTTTTGGGGTCGATAAAATAAGTACTAACTGAGCACTTGGCTCAATGTAATCAACTTACCCTCTCGCCCGAAATTGTTGGCTTTGTGCCAAATCTTGAATCCATATTATAATTAAGGCGATGTGCTGGTAGAATTCATAGCATGTCGGAGAAAATGCTTAGCGACATTTTGTCCGTCATTACGTTCTAAGTTTAAATACTTCCATGGAAAACTTTTACCTTTTATTTTTTGGAGGTCGATAAAATAAGTATCAGTCTAATACTGGGGTCGATTTAATCAGCAAGTTCCCTTTTCGAAAATTTTAGGCCTTTTGCCTATAGTAGGAAAATATTAATCATCATTGTTAAATTTTTTTTTTCAGACCACTCAGGATACAACACCGTATACGTCTTCATCTGAATCTGTTTGTATCATTTATACTTACTGCAATATTGTTTATTATGTGGAACAACTTAGTCAACCGTGATCATATCTATCACCATCCCGAAGAGACCCGGCTGCACAGAAACACAGTAAGTTGATTTCCTTTCTTTATTTTTCCTTTAAATCTTTTTTTATTTGAAGGGTTGAAGTGCTTTTACCAGTGTTATTATCCACTCATTTATAATCAATTTTCAGCATTTAGTAGTAGTAGTAGTAGTAGTAGTAGTAGTAGTAGTAGTAGTAGTAGTAGTAGTATTTTAAAAGGACTGACCTAACTCTTCACAAAGATAAACAGACAAGACGAAGAGCGCGATGCGATTGCAATAGATATTTTATTGGTTGAACGATATTTCGACAGCTAGCCTGTCTTTGTCGAGTTCAATATAAGAAGTGATAAAAATTTTTATCACTTATATTGAACTCGACAAAGACAGGCTAGCTGTCGAAATATCGTTCAACCAATAAAATATCTATTGCAATCGCCTCGCGCAATTCGTCTTGTCTAATAATAATAATAATAATAATAATAATAATAATCATACTTTCAAAAAAAGCAGAGCTAACTAGGTTTGAACAACGGATTAAGCAATACCGGCAAAACAAATTGTTTAGAACTGACCAAAAATGATTTTATCAAGAGATTAATGATGATAAAAAACGTGAAAGATTAGTTACTGATTCTGATGAAAGTCGACGATATACGTGGGTGATAGCATCACCTCGGTATGGACCGGGAATTATAAAATGGCAAAAGAGAGAAGTGAAGAAAATGGATACCAAGACCAGAAAAATGTTGAAAGTACGCGGTGTCTTCCACCCTAAGAGTAACACCGACAGGTTGTACTTGTTAAGAAGAAAATGTGGCGAGGAAAACAGCTTAGGGTAACATATAAAAAATGCCGTGGAGCCACTGTTGAAACACACGAAGAAGGCCGGCGTCATCAAAACTGAAAATTGTCAAACGAAAGAAATATTTAAACAAGAAATGAACACAAAGAAAAGGAAAAAAGCATGGAAGGAAAAGAAAATGTACGGTCAGTTTGCAAGAGATGTGAACGCCAAGACAGATACAGAGGACCGGTGGCTATAGATGAGGAGGAATGGTCTGAAGGTAGAGACAGAAGTACTCGTATGCGCAGCTCAAGAACAAGCGTTAAGGACCAATTATATGAAATGCAGAATAGACAACACTACCGATAACGACAAATGCAGGATGTGTGGTGAGAGGAGTGAAAAGGTATAGTAAATCGTTAGCGAATGCCCGAAATTGAGACAACGCAAATACGAAAGGCGCCATGACAATGTGGCAAGAATGATCCATTGGTGACGCTGTGGAAATCACGGTTTACAAAGAGCAAAAGCGTGGTGTGAGCAAACTTCAGAAGGAGTCACCGAAAATGAGAATTGCAAAATCCTGCGGGATGTAATGATCCAGTGCGATCACCCGACCAGACATCGGAATCCGGAGATTGTGGTGAATAAAAAAGACAGAACATTTATGATAATCGATATAGCATTCCCCGGTGACACAGGATCAATGTGAAAGAAGAAGAAAAAATAAACAACTATGACGATTTAAAGTGGGAAATACGAAGGTTGTGGTCAATGAAGAGATTAGACGTGATACCAATAGTAATTAGTGCACTTGGAAGTATCAGAACTCAACTGCCAACATGGCTGAAAAAGATTGGTGCAAGCGTGAAGGTAGAACACCTACAAAATTCAGCGTTGCTTGGAACTGCAAGAATTCTTCGCAGAGTTCTTGAAGCATGACCAGCAAACAAGTGTCACCTTAGTCTACTGCTTGTGGACAGCTGACGCTTTCCATTATACCCAGCAAAATAAGCTGTAAGTTTTCACATGATAATAATAATCCTTTCTACTATAGGCACAAGGCCTGAAATTTGGTAGGAGGCGGCTAGTCAGTTACAGTGAAGCTACTATTTAATCTATTCGAAAGGATAAAACGTAAATTTGACCTCGATAGGATTCGAGCACAGAAAGTAAGAGTCGAAATAAATGGCGCTTAGCATTTTGTCCGATGCGCTAATGCTTCTGCTAACTTGCCACCTTAACAGATTAGCAATAACAATCTAATCATATAGTTTTGTATCATATTGAATTTTTCTAAAAGAAAAAGCGAAGTACATAGGGTAGTGTGGTCCTATTGTTACATAATCTCAATCTTTGAACATTAATTCCCTGTTGGAACAATTTCTGTTGTTGCGATCAGAAGTTTACCCTTTCTTTTTACATAAGAATTTACCTGATCGTAACAAATTGGGGGCTCGTCCGGGATTTGAACCAGGGACCTTTCGCACCCGAAGCGAGAATCATACCCCTAGACCAACGTTATTTCACTTCTGCCAAAAGGTCGTTGACAAACGTTTATCTCGCCACCTTCAGAAAATATTGTAAGTTCTCTCCCTTCATTATATTATAGATATACATAACACTATATACAGTGTATATTTCAAAAAAGAGACTCAAACAGACAGACAGACAGACAGAGCGAGAGAATTTGGATGGTCACGGTTATAACACTTTTGACTTTATATCTACGCATGGATCGAGACTGACCTGGTGTTAACAACTGAAACTAAAGCTGACAGCCCTCTCCTACGACATTAGTTTCTTTTCATTAAAAATAAGATACATATTGACAGAGGAAAGTAAATAAATTCGTATGATGTTTTTGTCTTAAACAATGTTGTGTTCTTTGCTGTAGGTTGGCTGTCGCATACTCAACTTCGTGATTAGTTACCTGCGTAGCACCAACTACTTTTGTATGTTCATTGAAGGTTACTACCTTTATCGCCTGTTGGCCGCCACATTTGAAAGGCCTAAGACACTTGTTGGCTATTACATTTTCAGCTGGGGTAAGTAAACTCTGTTTCTAATAGAATAAAATTCTGGCCATATTAAATGGTGATGATGCACACGCAGTCATGCACTATATATTTGTCCATCTTTATATATATATATATATATATATATATATATATATATATATATATATATATGTA
>NC_068989.1:16315750-16324888 GCF_001194135.2 Octopus bimaculoides
GACGGTAAGTTGTAAATTTTTCTCATAAGCTGAAAAAAGTTGTTTCATAGTTCCCAGTTAGCAACCACTGTTGCTACAAATTTAGGGAATGGAGTAGATAAAATCCAAGCAACATATGTTTCATAGAAGGCAGAACCTCGGAGTAGTAATTACCCAAATGAGAAGTAATCCGCTAGCGACTCGGCTTATTTTACAAACCTGGGAAACGAAAATGAGGCAATATAATTCAATAATTTTGACACAGTAAAGGGTAGTATTAATTCTTTCTAACTTGGGTACAAGGGTAGCAATTTTTTGAAGTGGCTTTGTAAGCCGATTACATCGGTCCTAATACTCGGTTGGTACTTATTCTATTAAACTTGAAAGAATAAAAGGCAAAGTTGACTTTGACAGTATTTGAACACAGAATGAAAAAGCCAGAAGAAATGCCACTTAGCATTATACTCGACACGGTAATTATTCTGCCAGCTCGCTGCCTTAAAGTGTAGTATTAATACAATTTCGATATGCTATTTGTTCCAAATGCTTCATTACTTCTTCCATACGCTCTGAAATATAGACGAGATTAAAATTGAACTATACAGAATAAACGATAGGGTTGTTGTTTGCGATAAAATGCTTTAAAGGTCTTTGAAATGTCAAGATGTGTACTTCATTTAAATGAAGTTGGATGAGAAATTTTTTTCAATGTTTAAATCAAATAGCTTCAATTACAACTTTAGTAGCTAAACCAAGTGGTATTTTTTTTACTTTCTTTCGTATTAGATACGCCTTCAAAGAAAAAATATTTCGTGCTAATGTGGTAATAAAAGTCAAATTGCTATTCGTCGTGAAGCAGGCGAAATAATTTCTGAACCTACAAATACTGAATATGAAAATCCCTATTTCTCTGGCTATTATGAATAAATTTAAAAGGCTTACACTTCCAGAAAACTTGTTCTACTGCAAGGAAGAAAGGGTATGAAAAACCTAGTACTACTACCTACACAAATGACATAACTGAGGTTTTTAGTTCTCCAGGAAAGAAAGAAAAGCCAACAGCCAAGGAAGTCAAAGATTGCTGAATATAAGACTGCTTCCAGAAGCCCATTGGAAGAAAGTTGGAAGATGTTTGTTTGGCCTCTGAAAGGTGAGCTATGAAAACACTATTAGCTAAGAGAAGCACTAAGAACAGATTTCACTAACGAACATGGCATTATTATTCAGAAATTCATCTGCGGTGATGAATCAGGTTGTGAGCTTCGTTGCGATGCCCCAGGATGTTGGCTTCACAGAGCTAGTGAGAGATATGATTCTAAATGTATTTAGATAATTGTGAAGCATGGTGAAGGTAAAATTATAGTATGTAGGGCGTGTTCATGGGCAAGTGTTGGTGAGTTTAGAAGGCATAAACAGTGAATCACTGCCTTGAAGTACCTGGAACTTAGAATGCGGATTATTTCTCACTATGGAAAAACTTTTTCCTGAGACGTTGGTGGGGAATATAAACAAAATGTCACCTTTCAACCAGACTATAATCCTGCTTATACAGCAAAAGAAACAAAAAATAAATAAGTAAAGCTTAAAGTAAAACTCCGGGTCAACGTCCTCATGTGAATACTTAAGAGAATATTTATGCATGTATTGGTACATGCTGGAAGATAACTTGCTAACACCGATCAACTTTGTGAAGCTGCGAAACATGAATACTACAATATTCAAAATGTCAATCTATCATATCTTGGAACGTTTAACCATTTAGTACGAATTTTGATCCCTCAATCAATTCTTCAATAATTACTAAACAATTATTCTATACATTGTTTATATGTTGCTTCATTGTTTCATTTTGAATATTATGTATGTGTGTGTGTGTGCGTGTGTGTGTTTGTGCATGCGTGTGTATATATATGAATGTATACATGCATGCGTTTAATGTATAGGCATATATATATGTATGTATATACATATGTATATATATATATATGTATATATATATATATATGTGTGTATATATATATATATATGTGTGTATATATATGTATATATAGATATATCTTTATATATATATATATATATATATATATATAGTTCAGAGATGAGATCCAGATATTCTTAGACTCCGATGTCTTTACAGGGGACCATTTCACAGGGTAAGGAAAGGCTATAAGAAGGATCGGGATGAGCGGGTATAGAAGCAATTACGGGGATAAGCAAAGTAGACACATCACATATATTTAATATAATAAGTACATCGAATACAAAATACGTATCTTTATGCATACGTGCAAAAGCTGAGAAATCAAAAGATGGAAACTTTCAGATGATGAATGATTAATTTACATGTATAAATATGTTATGTATTTTTATATAAATAGGTCCAAATTACACACACACAGATATATAAATATATTCTAGCAAGTGTATGTGTGTGTGTGTGTGCGTATGTATGCATGTATATACACACACTCACTCACACACACACACATACACAGAAAGACAGAAAGAGGATTATAAATTTTTATATATATTATTTGCGTAATGATTATGGATGATGGCGTGTTTCAATTGCGGAAACACAACTAAATAATGACACGTTGAAATATTACAATCTTTGTATCCTGTTCTTCTAAACATGGCTGGGTAGTAAGACGCTTGCTTTCAAACCACATGGTTCCGAGTTCAGTCTCGCTGTGTGACACCTTGGGCAACTGTCTTCTACAGAGTATATAAGATAATTGAGGACAGATTTATGTTTATAAAACAAAACATATATATATAATAACAGATAATAACCTTATTTATCAAAAAATGCTATGGGGATAAAAAATAAACCTTCTTTTCAATAATGTTATTCAATAAAGCCACCTTCAGCTTCAACAACTGCTTCTATATGAGATCTAAATCATCTACATGCTCGAATCAAGTGGTCCTGGTTCATTTTGGACATTACTCTGACTATGACAGCTTTCAAAGAATCTTTGGTGTTATGGGCGTGTTCATTGACCTCTCTCTCAACAGCGCACCCATATAATAGTCCAATGGATTGAGATCTGGGGAATTAGGAGGTCAAATGTTAGGGGTTATGTGATCATGAACATTTTCAGTCATACATTCCTGTGTTACTAGAGCCATGTGTGATATCGCAGAAACTTACTGAAACACATATGGCCTTCCATTGCATACATTGTCTATCCAGGGCTTAAAAATTATTTCCAGACTTCAATGTAGGTGGCAGAGTTAACTCTAAGGCCTTGTGGAAAGACCTAAGGAGGAATCACATGTCCTTCATTGCTGACAACCCCTAAAACCATGACAGTTGCAAAAAAATTTGTATGCAAAATACTTGGAACTTCAGAAAGGTCTTCACATGACCATCTGTTATTTCTTCCGTTAACTTTTTAATCTTGGTCGAAGTTTTTCTCGTTTGAGAAAAACTAAATCAAGCCATCTGCTGGATTATTCAGTTTGTTTAAGAGCATTTTAGATCTCATGTAGTGATTTTCTTTTGCTTTTTCAGACAAATTGACCTTTCCTCATCATATTGACCTTTCATCATTTGATGTCTTCATGGACAACATTTCTGACTGTTCCTTCTGACACGTGGAGATCGTTTGCAATTGACTCATGAACTTTCTGGGATTGTAGTCAATGGTCTGTTGAACTTGCTGGATAAATTCAGGTGTATATTATAACACCCAAAGTGCATTAGACTGGTTCTCCAACATACAAAATAAGAATAATCAGATATTCTTGCAAATAGACAGACAAAATGTTTACTCTTCAATTAACCCTATTGTTTTGTACAGTGCTCTTATTTTCGCTAGGAAATACACTAAATTGTGTATGAGGAAAATGAATGATGTATTCACGGCTCGAAAAGCTGTTAACGAATTCGATAAGAAAACTATGGGCAAGAAATGACACACTTAATCTCTTTGATATCACAATGGGCTCGCCAGACTCGGCGGAAGCGACGGACTTAGTAGGAATCTACCTTAAGAACATAAACAGGGAATTCCCTGAATTAAGAGGTGGTTTATATAGAGACAACGCACTCTTTATAGGCGCCTAGAATTATTAAAGTTGCGTCTACATAAGTTTTTCAGTAGCCCTGCTCTTGATAAGCATATACGACTGCAAACATTGCAGATTAAGCTTTCCCCATTCACTATACGAGCCGTACACTTTCGCGCAGCTCGCTTAAATTCTTCATGCTGGATACGTGCTCTCTCAAAAGTGTTGATCCCCTCCTTAACCTGCTTCCTCCATCTGTGGCGATATATATATATATATATATATATATATATATATATATATATATATCTGTAGAGAGAGAGAGAGGGGAGATCGATGATAGATAGATAGATAGATAGATAGATAGATAGATAGATAGATAGATAGATACACACCAGCAGCATAACTCAGCAAGTTACTGAAAGTCTTTTTTATTTTATTTTACAGGATTTCCTTTGATCCCTTCACTTATCTACGCAACAATTCGAGGAACAATGTTTAACGAAAAGTAAGTAGACACTCAATGTTGGAGTTGTGTGGAGCTTTTTCGCAATTCTACTTATGTTGCTCTCATCTATCGTATTAGCCGTTTATTAATTGCATTGTAGATATTGTATTTTAATGACGTGTTAATGATGGGGCTCTTAAAAATCGTGGATATCAACACTGTTGATATGTATATGTGTTTGCGTGCGTGCACGTGAGCACATTACGTACTTGTCTGTTACACGGTTGCTTATGACACCTTTAACCTTTATTTAGCCACCCATTAAATACTCGCATTATGTAGCAATTCGTGTCAGACATTTCTGACAGTTGCACTGGATATGTCACTAAGCTATCACCTATAAACAGTCATGTTTTAGAAATAATCAATAATTATTGATTAATTCTCGTAAAGAAAGGCAGAAGAAATAAATCTGAAATTTTGATAATTTAGAATTAAAGTACATGTCATTGCCTTGAAAATAGTTGTTACAAAAGAGTTATTCATTTGTTTATGATATTTGCTGAGATATGAAATTTGAATTTGAAATAAAAGTTTTATGAGGAAAAAGATACATAGAATTCTTTTTTTTTCTCTTTTTACTTATCACGAATTTCTTAAATTTTTAGTCAGTGATAATCATGTATGGTAATATTTCGTTCTATTTAGAAATCGTCGGCATGTTACATTTCCCCTTCGTTGACTAATCTATTATATTGCTATACTTAATATAGTTTTCTGATGCACGGTCTCTTTATATATTGATCTTACAGCGTTTCCTATAGTGTATGTTTCACTTTTATTACACTGGTGCTCATTATATTGAATGGTGTCTATCTAAGCACCCGGAACAGTGTCTATTTAATCACCTGCCTATTCGTTTTGTTTATACAATGCATTTTGTTAGAAAGATACGGTTTAGATAGCTGTCACTGGTACTGTTTTCGTTTTTATCATACACTATCGCTACATTACTAATCGTATTTTTATGTTGATTTTGCAGTTTATTATGGTAAGTTTTATTGTCATCAAACTGTTCTTATTTTACATATACTTTAATGCATTTTACATTGAATTTGCCCTCAACAGTGTATGCCACATACGTGTTCCCTAGCTATTGCAATCATATAGAGAAAGCTGTTGCATATGCACCTGTAACGCGGCAAAACATTATTCAAATTTCTTCGAACATAAAGCATCGAAATGTTATTCTCTATGTCTTTGTATTTCTAGGTGCTGGGTCATCAATGCTGAACCATATGAATGGATAATGTATGTCCCGAATTTACTGTGTATTATGGTAAGATGAAACTAGTTATTTTCCTCAAGTATATTAGTAATAGAGAATTTTGCAGACCTCCAAAACATTTTGTTTCTTATTAACAATGTTTGAGTTATGGATGTTACAATCGTGATGGAGCTCACGTAGGTAAAATGCATCTAGCTGTAAATAAATACCTTTGTTGTATTAAAATTCCCCATAGAATTTAGTGAAAAACATTGCAAACAATGACGGCAAGTTTCGTTAGTTCAATTGTCATATACTTCCGTAACGAGAGAAAGACAGGCTCTATCTACCAAGCTGGTGTTAATATACCAGAACCAAAATTCTAATTAGAATACTGTGAATAAGAAAAGAAAGGTGTTAGTTTCGCGATTAATGTTGATTTAGTCATTTCAGCAAGTCTGGAGACAACTCTCAATAGTTGCGGTCTTATTAAACTTCCTCAATATCTCTTACCCTTCCGTGTAATTATTGTATTGTGGTCATATCGTCTTTTACACACCGAATAAGTATTTCTAATTCGACTTTGATGCTCATTTTATTAAGTATGTTTTCATGTGAATAAGACTGTAAGTAAACTAACCTTCAGTTAATTTATTCGTCCATCTACCAAGACGACTTGCTCAAACTTCACCAAATGCAGACCACAGATACTGGATTACAAGATTAATCATTGGCAATTAAGTGGAACACTGCGAAGAGGTAAACTGGAGCTGGCATAATCGTTACCACGCCAACTAAAATGCTTAGTAGCATTTTCTCAGGCTTCTTATGTTCTGAGTTCAAATACTGACGAGGTGGACTTTACTTGCCTTTCTTCTGAGGTTAATAAAATAAGTACCAGTTGAACGCTGGAGTCGATGTAATTGACAAACAACCTCCTCAAAAACATTTCCTATACAAAATTATGGTTGCCTAAGTCAGCTATATGCAAAATTTTTGCAACATTCAGCAGCGAAACTAATGCAATATTGCTCATCATAAACCGAGCCACATGGCTATAAGAATCGAAGGCTACGAAAAGTTAAAACAGTGAACAAATTATTTTGCCAAGAGGAGAAATCTAAAGTTTCGGAAAGACATTTTCATGACGTAAGATTAAATGTTTACATATCTTCCAAGCTATTCAGCACTGCTGAGTAAATAATAAACATTTCATCTCTCTCTCCGACAAAAGGTTCTTCCTGAACCTTTAGACATCACTTCGCAATAAAACTAATTTATTCTCTTCGTGACCACTTTGTATTTACTATTTGCCAACACAAATTTCGAGACGAATAGACTTTTGTGCACAGAGAATCACATATAGTTCGTTATTTTAACTAGAGTCTCTGTGCAATGTATACTCTTGTTGTAATTACGAGTTGCATGCAATTTCGTAATTATAATTAGGGTTGAAAGTTTTCTGAGTGATGTGGTACCTAATCTCAGTTGCGAGGTTGGTTCTCATGTGCAAGAGGACAAATAGCGCCACTTAAAAGCAGAACAGAAAGCCAGGAAAATCAGACAGACTTTCTATGCATTCGAACGATCTGCTAGATAAGAGCTAAACATTTATATCTGTATGTGTACATACAGATATAAAGGACTCATTAAATAATACGGTCCTTATTATAATATGTTGGCTGATGAAAAGATGAGATGTATAAGGCTGGAACATCTTTGATCAGAGATCTGTACGATCAGAGCTAATCTAGAGCAACAAGACATTATCATTTTCTTCAATTTCTTATCGATTCAAGCATCTTGATTGCAGTTTAAAAAAAAAACTAAGTGTTTAAGTGATTGAATTGACTATACACATTTTGACAGCATGGTTTAAGAAGAAAGGTCAGTAGCAATCTATCTTTTCATAGCCTTCCTGACAAGTTCGAAGATTTTTATCCTGAAACTAGAGACCCGGTCCGAACACTTGCAACAGAAATACTCTGTTAAGCACAACGAAAGATTACATGGTATTATTAAACTGGACAACAATGATAAACGTTCTTCTTTTATCAGTCGTTATAAAGGGCGATAGACGGCTGGACTGGAAGCGGTTGAAACAAAATACCTTAAAGTGTCTTAAAGTTCTCAATATTATTGAAGGTGACATGTGACAGAATCGGTTGAGGTAGACCAAAATATAAAATTGCAGTGTTTTGCGTTCTCTCTTTCTCTCTCTTTCCCTCCTGAATCAAATTCCGCTTTGGTCGATTATGGTTTTCATCTCTTCGGTGACAAATATATAAAACGGCAATCAAATAGTAAACCGATTAAATCGATATGACTCTATGTTAAGAAACATTATCATTAAAAGAATGATGGATAACAGATAAGGCAATGGTTAATACAGTAGCTAGACTAGCAGTGAATTACGCTCCTATTGTATTCTGTATTTGAATCTAACTGAACTCAACTTTAACTTTCGTCCAACTAGGATCGATGAAATAATTATTTCTAACATTGATACACGGCCTGGTATTTGGGAGAAGATGTTAGTCAAACCATCGACATAGTACTTTATTTTATCACCCTCGGAAGGATTTGAACTCAGAATGTTAAGATCCGGAAGAAATACCGAAGAGAATCTCTCCCGACACTCTAACAATTCTTCCAGTTTGACACTCTCAAAATCCAACCTATTGTTGGACTGAACATCTCTCCACTATATGGGCGGCTTTGTATCTATGCTGGAAATCATTATGTTGGTTTAGTTGTCGTTAAATCTCAGATAAACCCTGACCGGAAAGACCTTCCCAGCTGTGACAATTCTATGTTTTTATATGTACAACGAAGAACTACAACAGTTAAGATGGAAAGGTAAGGTTTCAAGGTGATTTGAAGGAAATAGAGCTGTTATTTCAAGCGTAGAGGTACCTTTTTTGGTCCAAGTGACCAGATTTATGGCTGTATTGTTACGAGGCTTTCTTTGCAACCACATGGTTCAGTCTCATCTTGAACAAGTATCTTCTACTATAGTCTGGGCAATGCCTTGTGAGTGAACTTGGTGGACAAAAACTATAGCTAAATTCATAACAAATGATGAATTCAAACAAAAAATAGTTAAAATCCAAGAGACATTCACAAGGAACATCATTAGCTTAAAGAAAATAGTCGTTAAAGGAAATTTAAGAGTAAAAATATGTCGGATGTGTAGAAGAGAGTTCAGAAAAGAGGAAAAAGAGGAAGGAAGAAGAGATAGGAACGATAAGTCAGAAAAATGCACCTGTGTGGCTACTTGTTCGAAAATAACTGACCGGGAGTGGTTTTCGAAAGCACAGGAGTTCTAATTAGTCTGTGAGTGTGTCTCTTCCGAGAATTAGAGTAAGTTGAGCTCAGATTTAACAACCTCTTTTCATTTTGTGTACTATAAAAACCGACAAAAAAT
>NC_068989.1:16324989-16326137 GCF_001194135.2 Octopus bimaculoides
TCAGATTTAACAACCTCTTTTCATTTTGTGTACTATAAAAACCGACAAAAAATAAGGCAGCATGATGGGCATGGACAGATCGATGTGCTGTGCGACACAAAGATTTAAAAATTTATCGACTGCTTTTATCAATTTAGTTTAAAATAATTACGCTTTTTTTTTTTCATTTTGGCACGAGACCAACAACTTTGAAGATCCTAGAACTAGACTCGTAATTTATTTTATGGGCTCCGAAAGGATGAAGAGGCAAAGTTGAGCTCAGCAATATTTAAGCTTAAAATCTAGAGCTGAAACAGATACTGCAAATAATTTTTTAGGTGTTCTAATGATTCTCCCAGTTAACCTCTCTAGTCTGAAATAATGGCTTCAAATTTTGATACAAGGTTAACAATTTCGAGGAGGGAGCAAGTCGATACATCGAACCCGGTTCTTAACTGTACTTACTAAATCGACCCCGAAAGGATGAAAGGCAAAATCAACCTCGGCGGAATCTGAACTCGGGGCGAAAAGGCGGACGAAAAGCTGCTAAGCATTTTGTCCGGTGTGTTATTGACTCTGCCATTTCACCACTTTCTTGTCTGAAATATCAATATATATTTTGATTTTTGATTTTTCATACTGTTTTCGTTCTTTTTGTTTTTTATATTTTCAGGCAAATTTATTCTTTCTCGTTTATATATTGCTTGTGTTAGTCGGTCGACTTCAAAATCATGCGAATGAGCCAAGTAACTACAGGTGAGTCGCAAATTTGATACCTTAGAATAGCTTTTGGCAGCAAGATCGATCAGACTAAAGCTTAAAAGTATTCTAATCATAATCATTAAGAGATTATGTTATCCAATGAGCTTTCCCTCTTTTTAAGATTGGAGGGTGTAACTGGAGGAAGATCTAGTTGATAGTTCTTACCAGACAACCACCACATAGAAGTTCTCTCGGTGTCTCCATGTCTTAGGCTTGATAAGTGGCGTGAAAATAGTAGCTTTGTCCCATTAAAAACTCCGTCTTACATACATATATGCCTACACACACACATGCATACATACATACATACATACATACATACATACATACATACATACATAAGTGTGTGTGTGTGTGTGTGTGTGTGTGTGTGTACATATGCACACATAATTGTCTATTTGCGTATT
>NC_068989.1:16326877-16327113 GCF_001194135.2 Octopus bimaculoides
GTGTGTGTGTGTGTGTGTGTGTGTGTGTGTGTGTGTGTGTGTGTGTGTGTGTGTGTGTGCGAGTGTGTGTGTACGTGTGATTCTGTATCCGCGTAGGTATTTGTGTAATTGTGTGTCTGAATGTATAGATGGATATATTTATGTATATACACATATAAGTACATATACGTATGTATTATGTTTACAAATACATATACATATATATAATATATATATATATATGTATATATATATAT
>NC_068989.1:16329326-16330860 GCF_001194135.2 Octopus bimaculoides
TATATATATATATATATTATATACATGTATGTATGCATATGCATACATACATCAATCTTATATACATACATACATACATACATACATACATACGGATACACTTGAGAATGTGGTCATAGTGAACGATATAGTGAGTGCATTGTGTATATATCTTTATATGCACGTTTACATCTGTTTCTGTTGTGTTTGATCGCTATGCGTTTGCCTGTGCGTTTGGTCGTCTATATGTTTGTATGTGTCTATGTGTAAATAAGAATGTGAGGTCTTCGAGCGCTCTGTTTGTTTATGCCAAACTTAATGCAAATCTCTTTCTGACACATGTCACCAGCTTTAGCATTGCTTCACATTTACATGACATCTTAAATCTGTTCACCTAGACTTCCTACAGACTTATTTACGAAAATCCTCCTCCTCCCCCAAATTATCATCATCATCATCATCATCATCATCATCATCAGTAATAGCAGCAGCAGCAACAACAATAACATTATTGTTTTCATTGTTATTGTCAAAACTGTAAATTAACGGGATTGAGTGAGCATCTGGAAAAATAGTCTTGCTGTATTTGCTCTAGCTCTTTACGTTCCTTGTTCAAATTCCGCCAAGGTAGACGTTGCTATTCATCCTTTAGGATCTCTATGTAAAATACACACACACACATACATACATACATACATACATACATACATACATCCTGCCTTTTATAGATATAGATACTCATGCAAGTCCGACTCCAAGCATTAAAGAGCTCCGGGTAATGCAATATATCTTTGTGTGTGTTTGTGTGTGTGTGTGTGTGTGTGTGTGTGTGTGTGTGTGTATGTGTGTGTGTCTATGTATGTATATATATATATGCGCGCGCGTGCGCACAAACATACATTTGTCCGACGATGGCTTAGCTGGTTGAAACTTCGAAGTTACTGTCAACAACATTCTTACTTAAGAATAATAAATTTGTGCTCTACAAAAGTATAGAGTAACCCCTTAGATTAATGTAAAATGTACACAAGAAATACCTTTGATCATCGGTCCCCTGGGTCAGGATTGAGAAGTGGTTAAAGAAAAACAGTAACAGCAATAACAGTAACATCATTAAGTTAGCAAAGAATACTATTTGAATCCATAATGTTATATACTTAATGCCGCTTGTTTCTAATTTTTTTCTCACTCTCTTACTCATTAGACGAACGGTGAAAGCCACCTTAGTGCTAATACCCCTCTTTGGACTTCAACAGTTACTGATCATCTACAGACCTTCAAGGGAAAATAATTATGCTTACCCTTATGAAATCATTTCCAGTATTATAATCCATTCACAGGCAAGTATTCTTTTATTCTTGTAGTTTCTTATTCTGATATTTCTTTTTTCCTTTACAAGCTTTCAATTACTTGATTGTAACCAAGGCGAGGCACTAACTTCATTGTTTTTGGTTTTGGTCGAATCTATCGATTCTACTGCATTGCCAGGTATTATTTTTATCAATCCCATATCAGTTGGCTTTGCCTTGAAGGTAAAATCAGCCGGTTATAATTG
>NC_068989.1:16331367-16332320 GCF_001194135.2 Octopus bimaculoides
AGAGAGAGAGAGAGAGAGAGAATATGATATAATAATATGTAATATTATAATATGATGTAGTACAGGAAGACAAGAAAGCGACATACGGAAAATAAAGTAGAGCACACAGTGAGTGAGATAATGTTCCGTCCCTCCCATAATATTGTTCAATTTGGCAGTGTCGGCATCATAAGCTGTTGCGGTGGAAATGACCGGAAATGAAAGAGGAGCACGAGTAAGACAAAAAAGACAAGTACAGAAAAAGACACGATGCTTTGACCAATCAATAAAAAGAACGAGGTATAAGGATAACGAGAAAATATGTAAAATGATAAAGCAGGTTGGGTAACGAAGAAGGAAATTCATAATAAACGACAAAGATACCTGTATACATAGAAAGCCCTTCGGTTATACGACTGAAGACATGTGCGAAAGTAACGTTAACTGGGAAGAAAATGGTCCTTTCAAACAAATATATGTAACCGACTGAGCGAATTAACGATAGTATCGATATTGGAAATATATCCATATATCACTAACCGTATGAACACTAACAAAATGAGAAAAAGTTCCGTAAACACTACAACAGTTTATAAAACATCAAATACATACTTCATAAAATTTGTTAACATTACACATACACATAGATATATGCCTCTATATACTATGGACTTTTTTACTCCCTTACCTTTACTCCCTCCCCTTACTTGGCGGTCATTCTAATAGCTCTTTTGTCTTAATAACGGTCAACAACACAGTAATTTCCCTTTGTTTAATGGGCATTTTCATAGGAATTTTCAATGGCCAGATAACTGAAGAGATGGCGGCGTGGGTTTCCGCCCCAGCATCCGAAACTCGGAGTTTTATCATGGCTACCGAATAATTGTCACATATTTCAACAGATAAATTCCTCTATTTACATAATATCGAGGTCTCTTTCTTCTTTTTGTTGTCTTTTCTATTAATATATAAAT
>NC_068989.1:16332579-16333755 GCF_001194135.2 Octopus bimaculoides
GAGAGAGAGAGAGAGAGAGAGAGAGAGAGAGAGAGAGAGTATTTAGGAAATTACTTGATACAGTTTCAATACTTAGAGAAAGATTTTTTCAAAAAGTTAAGATTAAGAAAAATACTTTTGGGAGAGTAGAATGGTACTAACCTTTAGGAAGGAATTTCACAAATTGTGTGTAGGCTTTAATAAATGTGCAAGCGCTTTCAGTTCTTAACGTTATCAAGCACGTAAAGACAACTTGCATAACTTAACTTGTTCCTTAAAAAGTAAAAATACCCCTCCAAACTAATAGACCTAGCTATAATTAATGCTAAGGGTATCCCGATCTCTGCCTTACGAAAAAGCACTCACACTGAGGAGAAACAAGAAAATACATATAAAAATATTTCATTTGTTATCACTCACAATCGCAGGAACCACAACATTCTACAATCATTCAACGCCTCCTACCAATTCTACAGCCGTCCTCAAGTATCCGACAAATACTTAAGGAACAACAGATCATCAACAGCTGAAGACAACCACCAGACCTTAAGAGACTTCTAGCCAAAGCAAGATTCACATCAGAGAAAGAAATCATGCAAGTAACCAAGTGTGGAGACCCTCCATGTGGGATATACGAATTGATCGAACAGAGATCGGCCAAAAAAATTCAAAAATGGGAAGGAATTAAAGGTAAATGCAACTATGAATTAGAAAACCAAAATTCTGATATACTGTATCACGTGCCCACGATACAATGAAAATTATGTTGGAGAAGCAAAAGCAAAATTAGCCAACCATGTAAATGTGCATAGACACCAAATAAAATATCCTTCGCTTAGATGCATACCATGTAACAACCACTTAGACACCTGTGCACAAGGAAAATTCAAAATATTACCCTTTTTTTAAATAAATGAAGAAAACGACCTACTTCGAAAGGCAGAAGAAGAATTTTTTATAAGGTCTCTGAACCCGGAACTAAACCGGAAATAATCAATAACTTTACCTAAAACAACTTCCGCTATATACAATAACCCTAATACGTTTGATAAGGTTGAGAACTGAAAGTGCTTGCACATTTATTAAAGCCAACACACAATTTGTGGAAGGTTAGTACCGTTCTATTCTCTAAAAAGTATTTTTTTTAATCTTAAATTTTTGAAAAAAATCTTTCTCTCTCTCTCTCTCTCTCTCTCT
>NC_068989.1:16334590-16337255 GCF_001194135.2 Octopus bimaculoides
GTGCGCGTGCGTATGTGTGCGTGTGTGTGTGTGTGTGTGTGTGTGTGTGATTCTTCTATTATCCCATCTTTATAATTTCGATACAACAAACTGTGAGGAGTACAGTTTTATCGTAGAACAAATGCTATAATAAGATAGTTCGATGCCTCACAGAGACCAGTGGCTTCATTCTAGTTGGGAGTCATCGACCTTTTATAATCTGGATGTGGATGTAGGTTTGTTTATTTGTAGCTTACTAGATTTTGGCTCGTTATATTTGTTTTTCTTTTTATATTTAGTATGCAGAATTTTTGTTTGGTTTGGTGGGTTGTTTATGCATGTGTGTGTGTGTATACATGTGTATATGTATAGGTGTTTGTTGAATGGAAGATTAGAAATTAGAGAAAAACAGAATTTGAAAAGATAAGCAAAAAAGTAAGAAACGAAATTATAAAATATTGTCAACAAGGTCGAAAGATGACAGTTAACTGCAGAATTCAAGATTAAGACTGGTGGAGTGTAAACGAATATTTGTAAAGATGCGCTATAAGTGTGTGTGCGTGCGAGTCAAATAGTAGAATCATCATTAGAAATTAAGACTGGAGTTAAAGTTTCAAAAGCGATAGATGATGGGGGTGATGTCGCTGTGCGAGCGCATGTGTGCATTGATGTGAAAATAACTAGGGCTTATTAAGTGTGGCAATTTTTTTTAGAGATAAAAAAATACTAAACTTAATAACAGGATATAATTTATTTAGGTTTCAGCATGTAGAAGAAGGACCGCCATAGGTGTTTAGACAATCGTTATATGTATATGTGTGTGTGTGTGTGAGAGAGAGAGAGAGAGGGGGGAGAGGGAGAGGAAAGAGAGGGAGAGGAAAGAGAGGGAGAAAGAGGGAAGAAGGAAAAAGAGAGGAAGAAAAGGAGAAAGAAAGAGCTAGGCATACACATAGGTGCGTGACCTAGAAGTTAGGTTGTTGCACCCACGATCGCTATATCGTAGATTAGATTTCTGGACCGAGCGCCGCGTTGTGTTCTTGTGCAAAACGCTTCATTTCACATAGGTCCAGTTCACTGAACTGTAAATGGGTAACCCTGCGACGGAGTAGCCTTCGGATCAGATGTAAACAAGCAATGAGAACGAAGACAAAAATGGGTAATGACATATTTCGGGGGGGGGGGGGGTTTGCCCCTTCATCAGCATCCATCTAATCTATTCTCGCTTCCGAGCGGATTGCTTATATAGCTACCGCATACAGCGGTGTTAAGCTATTGGATATACCAATTTACATATTAAACGCATTCCTGGAGCTGGTACTTAAATATTAAAGATTTGTAGGTACGTGGTATTACAACCAAAATACGCTATAAAATATATTAAATGTTTTTATTAGTCAATACCACGTTCTATTCCGTTTGCAATGCTTTTTACATTATTTTCTTAAGGTTATTTCTACAGATATTCTATAGAAATTATAGCCAGCATTGAATTTTTGCTATAACGTTTTGCATCGAGATGTCAGATGTAAACAAACAATGAGATCGAAGACAAAAATGGGCAATGAGTGTATACGCCATATTTCTTTGTGTGAGTGTGTATGTGCGCCTGTGCGTGTATTAGTTAATAAACTGCCATATATATACAACTAAATATAATAAATGCTAATGCAGAGAAAAATTAGGATGCCCATTGATGAACCTCTGTATGAGTACAAATCTTGAATATAAGTGTACTGTACACAGAAGTGGAGGACCGTATGTTTACGTTGGGGCAATGGCTAATTCATTCAAGAATCATCGCAACCATGTCGCCAGCTTCAAGAAAATCAACAAGAGACATTCAACATATTTGGGCGATTTTGCGACTTGAGGAAGATAAAATGAAGTATAACATAACTCGGTCCATAGTAAGGCACACAAAACTATATAATATCATTTCCAGGAGATGCTCCGAGGAATCCCTGTCTATTCTATGGACCAATGAAAAGATCATTAATAGAATTTCTGAAAGACTCTCAAGATGCTTGCATGCATATAAATGCACTTTCGCATAATACAGTGGGAATGAATTTGAGTAACTGTTAATGTGATTAATGATCATAATTCATCTTAAGGTATGGATCAATTAAATCTAGCTCTAACCTCCCCAGTCAATTCGCTATATGAACGTATGTGCACCAAGTCACACATGTGCGTATGTTTACATTTTCGTGGATGTTTGTATGAGCGAGTGTACGTGCGCCATATAACCTAAGCGAGAGCGTTTATGCATCCATATCTGTTAACGTTTATATTTAATACTTTTTCTCTGTATTGTATATTCGTTTCTTTTTTGTATCTGTTATTTTTTATTACTTATCTTCTATATAAATGAAGTTATATCCTTTAATTTGCTTCTTTTCTCTACACGAACCGAGAAGATATCTTGCGGAACAGTCGTTATTTTAATGAGTTATATCTAATTATCACCCAAAGAGACACATCTACACCGTCGGGTGCTCCTAAAACAGTTGTTAAGTATCTCATCCATGAGGGATCGATGCTAGATGGGTTAAAACAATTATAGTGATTAATAAATATTCTCGTATCTTCCATCTTCCGTCTCTCTCGTTAATCATACACACACACACACACAAACACACACAAACGCACACACACATGTAAATCTATATCCATATATATATAT
>NC_068989.1:16337286-16338093 GCF_001194135.2 Octopus bimaculoides
TATGTATGTATGTATGTATGTACGTACGTTTGTATGTATGTATGTATGTATGTATGTATGTATGCAAAAGAAAACCGATCTATGAGGAATACACACACATGAATAGATATATATTACATAAAGTTATAGTGCTTCATAGAATACCAGGCAGTATTTCTTCTGACTCTTTGTGCTCACATCCTAACGAGTCAGCTATCGTCTTTCATTGTTTCGGGTTCGACAAAGGTAACAATTCATGTTTAAACTTTTTAGTCTCAATTCATGTTAATGGATTGGTGGAAATGTTAGAGGAGCAAAGCAAGATGCTTTGCGGTATCTGTTTCAGCTCTTTGCATTCTAAGAGTAACGTCTACACCGACACTGATGCTAGACTCTATCAGGTCAAGTGGCGTAGAGAGAGGAAAATTTGTACTCATGGCAACTGTTAGGCTTCCAAAAAACAGAATCAGGGCTAGTTCTGCACATAGATGGGTTGATGCTTAATCAACATTAACTAAATATGACCTATGTCCAAAACTAGGGGCCTAATTTAGTAAAATGGTGTAGTGAAGTGATAGATGGTATTTTGAAAGCGTTCAGGAATTTGAATGTGCGCATATATTATAGGAAGTGTTTATTTGGTTGCTCTTTGTATTATGTGAACGTGTATAAATTTAGGTAGGTTGACATAGGTTTGAACATATAGAAGTTTGACCATATGTACTCTAACGCTAGCTGATATATGTATATTTGTATGTGCGTATACATACATACATACATATATACATATATATATATATATAAATATATATATATATATAAATATAT
>NC_068989.1:16338212-16344453 GCF_001194135.2 Octopus bimaculoides
TATATATATATATATATATATATATATATCAGAGAGTGTCACAGAGTGAGATAGCTGGATATAGATTCACACACACATACTTGTATGTATTATATATGTTTGTATATGAGAGAGGGTGAGAGAGAAAGAAAATGGAATTCACAAGACTTTATTATTCACTACGATCGTTTCAACTCATCGTGCATCAGTGCCTCGCAGGTGAGATGCTGTACAAACAGTTGCGGTGCATCATTGGTGTAGATGTGTCTCGTCAGGTGACTTGTAAAAGGTACCTCGATTTTTAACCTCAGTTTTGCTTATTTCGATTAGAATGCATTTTGTTATTTTGCTATTCGTACGCACGAGAAACTTGGGTTAAAATGAAGAACAATTCTCGTATAAATAGTAAAGTGACTTACAAAGAACCAAAAATAAGTATGAAAATATATAAATGAAGTAACTGCAATCGTAATGAATAATAAAGAAGCTCCTGAATTCCATTTTCTTTCTCTCATATTTTTATAAACTCTACAGAAACTAAAGAATTCCAACAGTAAATATAGTGCCATTTAAATCCATGTTGTTGATGACATAAGGTAGCCGAATACAGTAACGGGTTTTAAACGGCGTACTACAAGGTGTACACCCAAATCTAAAATTACTACACACACACACACACACACACACGCACACATACACATACACACACACACACACACACATATATTTATATATATATTTATACATACACTAAGATATTTGTGGGTGTGTAACCCGATTTCTATATATATATACATACCTAATACATAAGCACACATATGCACACTCAACTACACCAGTTCATACATATTCATGTATACGCATGTAGTGAACACACACACATACACACACCGAAACAAACACACCCAAACACACACCCAAACGCACACACATGCACACGTATATATGCATGCTTACATGCACACACCAGCATGCATATACATATACACTCGGCAACAAACTTATACGTAATCCTCGAGGTAGATTAAAAACTTAGCGCGGTATTTATTTTTCATCGAAAAACCTAGAAAAATTATTCATGAATTTATATATTATTTGATGCTCCGACATTAAGTCTATCCAGTGAAATAAGATACGGAAAGAAATGACCTGAGATGTAGGCAATGAAGAAATATCTTGTAGTAAGTTTTTTGCTGCGGAATAGTTTTTTTTTTTTTCCTTTTTCCTTCTTTTTTTATGGGGGGCGAATGATGTGTATGCGTGTTCGTGTGTCAGTATACATGTATGTTTGTCATTCTATCTATCTCTCTGCCTGCCAGTCTGTCTATCTGTCTGTCTGAATGTATGTGTGTATGTATGTATGTATGTATGTATTATGTAGCAGTCATATATCTAAGTACTTCAATGATTTAACTTGAGGAATATTTTATGTAAGGCTTCACTGAAAAGGTCGATAAAAAGTGGATAAATTCAATTTCCTGAGCTGAACTATAAGATACAGGCGAGGGCTTCAATAGATTCACACGTGAAAATACGAAATATACATATCAATATAAACTTGTGTGTGTGTGTGTGTGTGTGTGTGTGTGTGTGTGTGTGTGTGTAGTAAGATAACAGGGTAACACTGTTAGATGTTACGAAGGTAAAGGAGGGTCAGATAAAATAAACTAAAATAAAGTAAAACAAGATAAATTAAAGTAAAAAGTAGTAGATTACAAGGCGGTATGAGGAGGTTCAGTTTTCATGATAGATTTAGAGATGTAAAGGCTTTTGGATTTAAGAGATTAAGGATATATAAAATATTTATGGATATGGAAGTACTGTAAATATAAAAGTAGATAGGTAGATAAAGAAACAGACAGAAGTAAGGGTCGATAGATAGAGAGGGTGAGAAGAGAGAGAGAGAGAGAGAGAGAGAGAGAGAGAGAGAGCGAGAGAGCTTACTCTACTTGTAGCATGTGACTTATAGAAAGCCTTGTTCTTTTCTACTCTAGGCACAAGGCTCGAAATTTTTGGGGAGATGACCAGTCGATTGGTAACTAAGAAAACGTTCCAATGGTGACCATCCCTGATGTTTTAAAATTCAAATTTCATCTTAAATACAAACAACATAAATCAAATTTAATGAGTGAACAAGATAAAATTTAGTGCAATTTGTCTTTGAATAATTTAATACCAGTAGTTGTAATATAATGCGATTCATAACAAGTACAATTTATGGAGAACTGCAATAGAAGCTTATATGCAGAATCGCACTGAACAATACGAATCAAAATAAGTAGTGGAGCAGTAGTAAAAAGAAATGCATCAGTGTACCTCTTCTTAATCGAAAACGAGAGACATTAGAACCCCTAATGAAGGGCTACCAGGGTGCTTGATAATATCGGATGGATTGCGCATAGCCAAATAAATTGGTTCGGTAGTGATCCCTCATAAAATGTATTATCTTTAATTTTGATCTGTATTGTCTCCTTTTAGTTGAAATCTAAATCTAGTAACAGACAAGTGACGGCGGTTGGGACATTTTCGTGCTTACTAACATGAGAGAGAAATGATCGTTTAATTCTTAGTTTAATTCTTAAAGAAAAAGCGGTTGGTTGAGTAGGAGAAACTTGAAATGATAAAATCCTAAACGACTGAAAAGTGAAAAATACTCGTTAGACATTAAGAAACACACAAAAACTATTAACTTCATTTAAACGTTTATTATTTGTCAGATGGTACCAAAATGTTTTAGTCGTTCGAGTTGTGTGACCTGGTCACTGACAAATTTGGAGTACTGAACAATGCGATCAGTAACCAGGTCGCAGGTGGGAGCGACGAAATTTTTGACACCGGTGAAGGTGTGGCTGTGTGTTTCCCAACCACATGTCCCACTGAAAACGTGGGACTGTGTCTTCTACTATGGCTCCGGAGTGAGTGGATTTGGTAGACGAGAATTGAAAAAGTCCGTCGTATACACACACACACACACACACACACACACACACACACACACACACACACACACACACACACACACACATATATATGTATAAATGTGTGTATGTGTGTGTGTGCACAATTGTGTCTGTATTTGTCCTCCACCACCGCTTGACAACCGGTGTTAGTGTGTATACGTTCATGTAACTTAGCGATTCGGTCATAGAGTTCGATATAATCGGTACTAGGCTTTTAGAATAATGAGTAAAAGTTCTTCAAGGGAGGTACCCTAGCATGGTTGCAGTCTAATAATTGAAACAATTAAAAGATAAACGATAGATATTACAAACAATTAATGTTTAAGTGAAGTTCATACTCTTTGTGTGTTTTGGAATGATTAATATGTTTATTCCATGCTGCAATTGTTTTAGTTTCAACACTGTCTCAGATTAAAACACTTGCATAGAGAGTACATTTCCGTAAAAATTAGATCCATAAAAAATTCCATAAAAAAAGTACTGGGTTGTGTTTGGAACATTTCGTTCTTATTTTCCAGTTGTTACTTTTGGAAAATTATTTTAAAAAATACTAACTCCACAACAAGACGGGAAATCGCTGTTGGAAATCTTTTGTTTGATAAATTGGTAAATTCGGAATCCTTTGAATATTTTTAGTGGACAAGAAAAGAACAATGAGTCTTTTTGTTTTCGTTTTGAAAAATCGTTATTTTTTTATTATATTTTACGGTCTTGTTTTTACTTCCATTTTATTTATTTTATTTTATTCATTTTGTCCTGCCAAGTTCATTATAATGAAATTTCACCCTTAATGCGATTTTCGCTTCTTGGTTGATATCCACTTCATTTGTTGACTTCACTTGTGCCGCTTATATCCTGAGTGGAACATTAACGAAATATACATCAGTTTCTTAAACGACCGTCAGTTAGGGGTAACACATAGTTCTACAGTTGTTATTGTTATTTGCGTTCAGATGAGCTCTAATTGAATAGACCTACGATCAAACACGTGTCAGCCTCACTTTGATTTACCCACTTTCCCACATAGTTAATTTAAGACAACATTAACATAGCCTATATTCACTTAAGAGAGCAAGGCTGTGGTTTGAGGCTGTGATTTGGCTTCTAATTGTAGTAGGTCGAAAGAAGTTATGAAATTCTCTCGAGTATTGTGTCCATGTAAAACATTTTGTATATTAACCATGGTATTATATTGGTTATTGTGGAGGCGCAATGGCCCAGTGGTTAGGGCAGCGGACTTGCGGTCATAGGATTGCGGTTTCGATTCCCAGACCGGGCGTTGTGAGTGTTTATTGAGCGAAAACACCTAAAGCTCCACGAGGCTCCGACAGGGGAAGGCGGTGAACCCTACTGTACTCTTTCACCACAACTTTCTCTCACTCTTACTTCCTGTTTCTGTTGTACCTGTAATTCAAAGAGCCAGCCTTGACACACTGTGTCACGCTGAATATCCCCGAGAACTACGTTAAGGGTACACGTATCTGTGGAGTGCTCAGCCACTTGCACGTTAATTTCACGAGCAGGCTGTTCCGTTGATCGGATCAACTAGAACCCTCGACGTCGTAAGCGACGGAGTGCCAACAAAAATATATTGGTTATAAGAGAATTTGCGACAGGACTTTGAATCCGAAAACTAACTGTTTAGATGGGATTCAGCAATTTTTAAAGATTTCCAAATAATTTACAACGATTTACAGAGATTTTCAGTGATTTCCTGCATTGAGCCCCTCTGCTTCTCTCAAGTTTAAACGCTTATATGTTGTCTTTGAATATAACTAATGATATATTAAAGACAACTGTTCAATTCTTGAATAATGCACGATGTTCTCTTTATTTTTTATTTCCAGGGAGGACTTGTTGCGCTTGTCTTTTGCTTTTTAAACAGAGAAGTGAGTACTGCTTCAGTTTTCTATACTATTAACTGCGTATTTTTATTAATAAAGACTATTTTGAGTTAATAAATATTAAGATATGCTCATTTACCATTAAATATTTAATTGAAGGTAGTCTTTAGTATTGCAATGAATTTTTATCCCCAAGAAAAGTTCTGTTATACGCACGCGCACACTCATAGATGCATACACATATATATATATATATATATATATATGTGTTTGATATATATATCTACACGTATAGATAGATATACACACACACACAGAGACACACATATACATGCATACATACATATATATATATATGTATGTATATGTGTGTGTGTGTGTGTTTATCTATCTATACGTGTATATATATATATATATATATATCACACATGCATACACATACATATATAGGTATATATTAAAACATATATATCTATATGTATGTATATACAAAATGTATGTATATATATATATGTATATATAAAACATATATATCTATATATATGTATATATGTATATGTATGCATGTATATGTGTATATGTATATATATGTATGTAAGTATATATACTAAGATTTTAGCCACTTGTCATGATTGCCTTATGAGACTATAGTATTTATTATTATTATTATTATTATTATTATTATAATCATCATCATCATCAAGGCGGTGAGCTGGCACAATAGTTAGCCTGCTGGACGAAATGCTTAGCGGTATTTCGCCCGTCGCTACGTTCTGAGTTCAAATTCCGCCGAGGTCGGCTTTGCCTTTCATCGTTCGGGAACAATAAATTTAATATCAGTCAAGTACTGGGGTCGATCTAATCGACAGGCCCCTCTTCTTGCCAGAAAACACCTTGTACCTAGAGTAGAAAAGATTATTATTATTATTATTATGATAGCGGTATTTCGCCCTTTGCTATGTTCTGAGTTTAAATTCCGCCGAGGTCGTCTTTACCTTTCATCCTAATGAAGAACTACCATTTTCTTTTTTTTTTGGCTATGCGCAATCCATCCATCTGACTTTATCCAAGCACCTTGGTAGTTCTTCACTGGGGACGATGTAATCGACTCAACCCATGCCCCAAAATCGCAGCCCTTGTGGTAAAATTTGAAACCATTATTAGTGTTATTATTATTATTATTATTATTTTATGTTTGACTTTTGTTTTGCATTTGTACAAGTTGGATCCAAGTCTCACCCAGAGACCTCAAGAGACAACAAGTTAGAAGTTCATGTAGGTGTTATGCCTAGGGTACCATATATTTGGATTTGTACAGTTTTGTTCAAGTGAATGTTTAAGAAACCATAAGAAAATTATGTTTGCTTTAAAATTTGAGATCACATAGACAGTATTTTACGTAGGATATGGGCAGTTCCCATGAGCACTATCTTTTGGACTTCAGCCATTTTGGGGTTT
>NC_068989.1:16345939-16348879 GCF_001194135.2 Octopus bimaculoides
TTTTGCAAAGAGCTTTAAATCATCCATGTAAATGAGATGATTTATATTTTTATCAAATATTTTATAACCATACTGTGCATCATTGAGCAATTTTGAGAGCGGTATTAGGGCTAGACAGAAGAGGAGTGGTGATAGTGAGTCACCCTGGAAAATGCCACTATTATTATTATTATTATTATTATTATTATTATTATTATTATTATTAAGAAGAAGAAGAAGAAGAAGAAGAAGAAGAAGAAGAAGAAGAAGAAGAAGAAGAAGAAGAATGAGGATGATGATGATGATGATATGACGGTTATCTGGCAGAATCGTTAGCACGCTTGGCAAAATGCTTAGTGGTATTTCGTCCGTCTTTACGTTCTGAGTTCAAATCCTGCTGAGGTCTACTTTGCTTTCCACCTTTCGGGATCGATGAAATAAGTACCAGTTGAGTACTGGGGTCGATGTAATCAACTTAGTCCCTCCCTACAAATTTCAGGCCTTGTGTCTATAGTAGAAAATTATTATTATTATTTGATGAAAACTCTCAGCTATTTTGTTGGGTATGATGGAAAGTCTCAGCTGTCCATGGCCAGCAAACTAAGGTGACACTTGTTTACTGCTTCAGGAACCCTGCGAAAATTCTTGCAGTTCTAAGCAATGCTGATTTTCCGATTGATGTGCATTCTATCTCATCTTCCGACGGGTCTCAACCAGAGAACTAAGGCACGTATATGAGATGGAGAGAAACTTCATGAGAATGTGGACGGTTGATGTCAACACATTTTTTTGAATCTCATAGATTGTTTGTTTCCCAGGGATCTGGTAAAAAAAAATTGTCAGTACCTACCTTGATCATTCCCAAAGCGCCTACAACAAAAGAGATGGTTCTGTTTTTTTAATTGCCAGTTCTTAAGGTGAGGTAATTAGTCACTGCCATAGACATCAGTATTTTACTGGTACTGGTATTGTTCGTTGCTCTAAGAAGTTCTTGGAGTGATGAAGGCTGAAGCTGGCTTCTGTAGAAATTGAACTTCGAACATAATATCGCATGACATTTTTTAAACGCTCTAAAGATTGTGGCGGCTCCTCCGCTTTAAAGAATAAAATGATGATTTCATTGCTCACTACTTTAAATGTGTTAGCACCCACTTTACTATTTGCTTTTTGGCGCAGCAGTCATCCTTGGACATTTTTCTCCAGTCGTTCTATTATCATTCATCGTGTCGAGGCTTATTTATTATAACCAAAAATAGTTTCGACAATTTGTCAGATAGAATCAAAAACAAGAAAATTAAATAATCCATCTTGCATGTAACATAATTTGAATACGCAGCCTTCTGATTTATCTGGGCTTACGAGTTTTCAGTTTTACTAGCAATCAGAATATCATCAATTTAAACCTAAGCGAACGATTGGCTTGCCTGTTAACATGTGATCAATAACAGGGCTTGACGGTTTGTGTAACTTATCTCAAGACAAATGACATTGCAAGAAATTCAAATTGGCAGAATACAAAAGAAAACTTTGTTGTTGTTTCGAAGTAGAATTTTCTAACATTGACTGATGGACATCAGTCAATGTTTCCAAAAGAAATAGACGCAGACGATTTGAATCGCCGATGCCAATTCCCAAGTTTCAACCATTTTATTGAACCATCCAGTTCATTTATTGTGCGTATACATTATTTATGTTTGTGTTGCTTTTTGGTACAGCACATTGGTCTTATATCCTACACGCCTCCATTATCTCAGTATTCTCATGGTGTTACTTTTATTCTTGTTTATCCCCTTATATCTGATTAAGCATACCTATGATCAAAGGTGTTCCATCCACGACAAAACTGTGTTTTGTATGTATGTCTGTGTGTGTAGTGATATGTTTATATAAAAATATATAAAAAATATATATAAAGGAGGCCACTAGGTGGACTGCTAATGTGCTAGAAGAAGATCACATGTCAAGTGTCTGCTAAGACCGAATAATTCTCAAAGGGAATTTAGCGAAGCAACGATAAAGTAAATCGAGCAAGACCAGTGAAAATTACACAAAAAAATACAATTATCTGTAAATATATGTTTCGAAATCAATATTTTCTTACCGAAAATATCTGTTTCTCATCAGTACAGACCGTTGGATAGATACAATTTAGAGAATCGCACACTAAGTTGTACACCACAAGGAAAGCATGTGTATGCGGTTCTAATAAATTATACATTGCGGTAAGATTCAAAAGTCCTCGTTTTTGCGCGCTAAATCCGGAAATATCTCCGCAGAATTCCACATGGAATATACTAACTCTGAGAATTTGGTTATAGTTAATTAAATTAAACAATTAAACAAATTAAACAGTGATAGATAGATAGATAGATAGATAGATAGATAGATAGATAGATAGATAGATAGATATAGAATGATATTGTCCAAAGCTGCTTTCCTATGAGAGACGGTAGGATGTAACTTAAAGTAGGTTTTTTTCTGTTACTTCTAGACCACAAAGAAGCTTCCTCGTTTGTTGTTTATGATCAATGTTACAATGAATAGCATAAACATACAATTGGTACTTAAATAGGAAGTAGAGACCTCCAGCCTGTGTCTAGACAAATAGTTGGGCCTGCCTGAAAATAAACAGATTGAAGAAGATATCAGTTGAGGTGATATACAGTACTTTGTCGCTGAACTTGCGTGACGAAATAATCTAAATTAACAGCAGATCGCGAGAAAACATCAGATACTTTATTGCACGTTTCTAATGTTTTCACACGAGTAATCAATAAAATGTCAATTCAAGGAATCGGCGTGCAGTGAGATGCTGTCGCAATGAAAGCAATGAAAAGGCATCAATATGTATCATATTAAATCTTAAGCAAGATATTAACTATCACTACAATGTGTGTGTTTGTGTGTGTGTGTGTGTGTGTGTGTGTGTGTGTGTGTGTGTGTGTGTGTGTGTGTGTGTGT
>NC_068989.1:16349290-16353030 GCF_001194135.2 Octopus bimaculoides
ATATATATATATATATATATACACATACATACATACATACATACATACATACATACATACATACACGCACGCACATTTCTATCCTACAGACGTTGATCATGTTCTTATGTACACACACACTCAACAAGCATACATGCGTGTGTATTAATATTTTGAATGCATTTAATATGTACCTTTCAAGTGGTTATGCAATAAATTGTTATGGAGATAATTATCCTCTACAGTCATTACAAACGAAATGCACAGGTAGTTTCAAATTTGCCCTGTATGTAATAGTCTCCTTCAATAAGGACACAGAAGACGTAAAAACAAAAGACAGAAAGAAAGAGATAAAAGGGAGTGATAAAGAAAAGAGATAAAAGAAAGCGTAGATATATAAATTATCAATGGAGATGTGAGTAAAGCTAACGTAATTATAAAATAAGGTTGTAAATAAATGAAGAGACAATCAGATTCAACTACAGAAGGGAAAGAAAGAATAATATATTATACTGCGAAAGACAATTTTTAAAGTAGTTAAAGAATTTCTGCATTGTTCTCAGGACGACATGTCGTCTTTAACCCTTTGCTTCTCTTGTGTACCACATATGAAACGCAGGACATATTTCCCGTAGTCCATGCATTATATATGATACATATTACCAATTTTTTCAACCACAAGAGTGACTTGGAACTTGTGAAAGGAAAGCTTTATATTACTCAGAACTTTTGAAGAAGGGGCTAAGCTTGAACACAAATATGGACGTTTAGGATAAATATATGAAAATGTTTTGGCCATGCAAAGTACTTATCAAGCTATGGCTCTGCTGTTAAGATGTAAAGTCGTACATTGAACTAAAGATAAACTTGCTATTCGGATATACTGCAGAATAAAGTTGGGGAGTGTTGCATATTAGCTTATCAGAAACGTACAATGAAAAGGTAGCAATAATACTGTTATAAATAATAATAATAATAATAATAATAATAATAATAATAATAATAATAATAATAATAATAATAATAATAATAATAATAATAATAATACGATATTTCGACAGCAAGCCTGTCTTTGTCGAGTTCAAAATAAAGTGATAAAATTTTCAAAATTATAGAAATTTAAATCTAAAATATGAACGAGAGCAACCAACGTTCACATGCTGATGGAATGACATCAGCAGTCTTTAAGTTTCAATTCTATAACTGGCGAAAAGAAAAAGAGAGAAAAGAAAAGAAAGAAAAAAGAAAAGGAAAATTAAGAATATTTTATTTTTTCCTCTTGTGCATGGTGTTAATAACCCGCAAATATATTTCTCGGGCATTTTGAGTATTGAAAGTGTAGCAGATTCAGGATATTTTTTGAGTATATGCAGAAGGATGAGGCTAAGGAGGAGGACGATGACGACGACGATGATAATCGTCACTCCCGTCGATTTCGACATATGAGTGCTTGAAGGAAAGGCTTTTTTAAAAAAAGGATTAGAAATATAAGAAGCTGTGTCTAATTGCTCTGGAAGTGTGAATGTAATTTGAGTTCAGGTATGGGTTTTGCTATGGAGTCATCATGATGATTTTGATTTTGCCCGGGATTAGACAAACATGCCTGTTGGTTGCAGGATATAATTCTTTTATTGTTTTGTTTCTTCAACTCGAATTGTTAGACGCACCATGACATATTTTACGCCACTCAGATCGATTTAGGTAATAACTCTTTCAAGTTGTTAAATTAAGCTGTAGGGAGTTTAGTGATTATTTCAACTTACCCTTACACCGTAGCAAGGGTCTTCCTTTACTGCGGAATCTCTCTGCTTGGCCATACAAAAGAATTTTCGGCATGAGATCATCTTGTATTCGAACACCGTCCTGCCCACCTGCACTGAATTCTCAACAGCATACTTTACGATACTGGCGATACTACATTTTTCTAAAATGTTGACATTTGGCATCTTATCTTGTCACTTTATGCTGCAGATATTGTGCGGGCAGCATATGTGAGGGGTTTCAAATATCTGTAGTAGTCTGTAGCAGTAAGTCCATGCTTCCGCCCCGTACAAAAGTGCATTCAACATACAAAATATCACTTTTCAAACTGACACCATGTTCATCCCACAAACGATAGGGACGTTTTCCAAAAGCCCTTGTAGCCTTAGACAGTCTAACATTGATTTCGTAATAATAATAATAATAATAATAATAATAATAATAATAAGCACAAGGCCACAACTTTATTCAACAGAATATCTGAACAGCACAAATGGTTGTCTCTAATTCAATTTATGATCTTACTGCTTAATACCATAGAAATGGCCTAAGTACTTTATTGTATTTGAAACTACCGTGTTCCAGAGAGAAAGGCAGAAGTAATTTTCCTTCCCTAAAAATTGTCTTGTCCTTGGCAGTGTAGTATATTATTCGTTCTTTTCCTCCTTTGGCTGAAGCTTATTCTCTGCTTATTTATTTATATTATATTATGTTAAGTTATTCCATCCTATCTTTCCTTTTGCCTCATGTATATTTAACTTGTTCTAGTTTCTTCCCCCTTTCTTTCAATAGGGTTTTCTATGGTTAGATATGACTTATATAATCTACTTTCTATGAGAGTAAATTTGAAATTATCATTTATTTTGCTTTTAATGACTGAAGAAGATGACTATTTGTGTAATAATTCGTCACATAAGCACTTGAAACGTACGTATTAAATTCCCTCAAAATATCAATATTTGGTTGTGTCATTATTCAAACATGATGTGATTCTTGTTTATAACACTCCAGCTTATCCCATCTTGGACAATGCAAGTACAACGCAGCTCGAGTATAGGCGTGGAATGTTGATCGACACACTGAGTCAGAAATAAACTCTAATATGCATTCAACAAAACAGTATACTTTGATGAACACACACACACACACACACACACACACAAACACACATAAACAAAGACGCACACATATATGTGTGAGGAGTGTGTGAGAGTGTGTGTGTGGGGGGGGGCGTGTGTGTGTGTTTATATATGAAATAACAGAGCACGCAATACGTGTTATGGAGTTTACATCTTTGCAAAAGTATTTGGACTTAGCGGTTCGGCAAAAGAGACCGATAGTATAAGTACTGGGCTTACAAAGAATAAGTCATGGGATCGATTTATTCACCTAAAAGCGGTGCCCCAGCATGGCCGTAGTCAAATGATTGAAACAAGTAAAAGAACAAAAGAATAAAAGAATATATACATAAACACACACACACACATACATACATACATACATACATACATACAGATACACATACAGATACATAGACATGTGAGTGTACATAAGGGGATGTGTACTTGTTAGTGTATCAAGTGTTATTGTCTTTGTTGTTTTTATCATATTTATGGTATATATTTTTTAATTTATATATATATATATATATATACAAGTGAGTTGACAAACGAAAGACGGGCACTCAGCCAATTTATTGGGAGTTACATGTATGAACCAATTCAAATTCAAAACAGCTGACGACTAGCATCACGCTTGAAACTCAAGAGTACCAACGAATTTGAATCAAACTGCTTTGCTCCCTCCATCCATCCATATATATATATATATAATTATTACAAATTAATAATCAATTTCCTTCATCAGTACTGTATTTCAGTAGTAAATTCGACTATGCTAGCAAACCCTGCAAGCATGGACGGGTAGTTCCACACTGACACAGATCAGGAAGCACAACTGAATTCACCTCGGTCAGCCAGTTAGAACTGTGCTTCCTGATC
>NC_068989.1:16353953-16355015 GCF_001194135.2 Octopus bimaculoides
ATTTCCCTGCAGACATCGACTGAAAGATAGTTAAACCGATCATGAATTCTATTAGTCCCACCCGTCGCAGACAGCCAACGAAGTGCGTGGACACAGCTCCTCTTTCATATTCAACAATAAAGAAATCAACAATATTCTTTACAACAAAAAGACATTCTGTGTGCTAAACACAAATACAAAATAGAGCTTCACATATGTATAAACTGATAAACTGAAGGGCGGCGAGCTGGCAGAATCGTTAGCACGCCGGGCGAAATGCTTAGCGGTATTTCGTCTGCCGTTACGTTCTGAGTTCAAATACCGCCGAGGTCCACTTTGCCTTTCATCCTTTCGGGGTCGATTAAATAACTACCAGTTACGTACTGGGGTCGATGTAATCGATATAATCCCTTTAACTGTCTTTATTTGTCCCCTCTATGTTTAGCCCCTTGTGGGCAATAAAGCAGTATGTATATAAACTGATCATAAATTCCATTGGTCCCAACCGTCTCAGACGACCAGCAAAGTGCATGGACGCAGCTCGTCCCTCATATTCAGCTATAAAGAAATCAACAATATTCTTGATAAAAAGACATTATGTATGTGTTATGTCTTAAGCTACTGCTATCTGGCACCTTCGGATGATCGCTACTCGACTGCTCTTCGTCAGCTACTCAACTGTCAGTCCACTGTTAGTCAACTCCTACCAAGGTCAGACTACTTCTATTTATATGTCTTGGTCGAGCCTACTTCTTCGCTTGGGGGCATCGACACAACAGTATGCTAAATACAAATGCGGTAGGGCCCCACATATGTAATCTAATGTGTCGAAAAACTTCAATCAACTGCAATTAGATAAGTGCAGAAGTGGCTGTGGGGTTAGAAGTTTTCCTCCCATTCACATGATTCCAGGTTCAGTCTCACTGCTTGACACCTGTGGTTAATATCTTATCCTATACGCTCAGACCGAGGACCGACTAAATCTTTGTGAATGAACTAATAATATGGAAACTAAGAGAAGCATGTCGTATATATTAATATATAATTGTGTGTATGTGTGTGTGTGTGTGTGTGTGTGTGTGT
>NC_068989.1:16355398-16356546 GCF_001194135.2 Octopus bimaculoides
ATATATATATATATATATATAAGTTAAAAATAATGTTCATTACATACACATTGTCCAATGTACCCTTCTTTATTTATATTGATATCTTGTGTTTTTAGTGAGAGTTGTCAGCTATTTTGACCAAGGGAAGCGATGGCTTGGATACTTCCTCATGAAGGTCAGGGTGTGTTGCTTCTTTTTGGCCCAAATCATTTCTGATTTGATAAGAACCGTTCATTGGAAGGGTGTATCTCCTTAGCACGATAGCTTTTACTTCTGGAGGCTCTGAATTACGTAATAGTTGTAACGCTAGCAGATGGAGTGTGCAAAAAGGCATAACACTGGCATCTAGATGTCAATCTCTCCATCCTGAAGACGAAGGCCGGATTTATGGTACTGGTTCTATTTACGGTACTTTTGACTTTTTGCGCAATTATTACGTAATTCTGAGCATCCAGAAACGGCTGTCGGGCCTGAAATACCATACCCACTCATTTTAGTTTTCTGTATCCTTTGTACATCATGTTAATCTGTTCTGTAAATATATAAATATCTATATTCTTATACATGAATTTTCATCTGAATGATTTCAGTTTTTGTTTCTCTTTCTATATATATCTATTTCTATATACATTTTTACATGTATATGTGTGTGTGTGTGTGTGTTTGTGTGTGTGTGTGTGTGTGTGTTTGTGTGTGTGTGTGTCTGTGTCTGTGTCTGTGTCTGTGTTTCTGTGTATTTGTGTATGTATGTATATATAGTTTATATATCAAGCCCAAGAGTGTTTATTTGTTTATTTGCATCATTATCTCCTTATCAAATCGTCTGGATTCCTCTTATGATCACTCTTTACCTTTACTGTTTACCTTTACTCAAATCATTTGAGCTCTACTATGTTTTTTTCTATATTGAGCATGTCTGGATCTTACCTATTTATTCTATATATATATATGTATACATATATATATATAGTGAGAATTTACAAAAACAAAAACAGAAAACGAAGACGGGTGTGTTAACAACAAATAAGTGTATTAGTTTGACGCTCGGGAATTGAGAAAGTCTTTTACGTTTCGAGCCTATGCTCTTCGACAGAAAGGAACACAGAAATAAACAGGGCGAGATACACACACACACACACACACACACACACACACACACACACACA
>NC_068989.1:16357259-16358035 GCF_001194135.2 Octopus bimaculoides
TATATATATATATATATATATATATATATATATCCTACACACACAGTGCGTGCTTTTCTGAAATGACCAGAAATAGCACTGTCACTCTAAACATGAGTGAGGGTTAGGGTTAGAGATCAACTGGGAGCTTGACACGTATGCGTATAAAGCTATATACACACGTTAAATATATGTATAATACCAAAATCATACGCATACGTAAAACTAGACACATAAAATGGGCTAACAAGCAATTTCTATGCTGTCAATCGTCTAGCCAAATTTTCTTCAAATCTATCCCTAATATACATATATATATATGACGGGCTTCTTACAGTTTCCATCTACCAAATTCACTCACAAGGCTTCCCTCGGCCTGTTGCTATAGTAGAGAACGCATTCCCAAGGTGTCACGCAGTGGAACTAAACCCGGAACCATGTGGTTGAAGAGCGAGCTTCTTACCATACAGTCGCGTCGTGCATACATACATGCACACACACACATTACACACACACATTACACACACACACGCACACACATATTCTTTTATTCTTTTTTATTCTTTTACTTGTTTCAGTCATTTGATTGCGGCTATGCTGGAGCATCGTCTTAAATGATGTTAGTCGAATAAATCGTCCCCAAGACTTATTCTTTGTAAGCTTAGTACTTATTCTATCGTTTATTTTGCCGAACCGCTATGTTACGGGGACATAAACACACCACGCATCGGTTGTCAAGTGATGGCGGGGAAACAGACAGACACAAATATATATATATATATATATATATATATATA
>NC_068989.1:16358200-16365675 GCF_001194135.2 Octopus bimaculoides
TATACGACGGGCTTCTTCCAGTTTCGTTCTGCCAAATCTACACACAAACCATATACGTGTATATATAATATATATGTGTATGTGTGTGTTGATATCAATCATAAGTTCGCTATCAATTGCATGTTGTTTGAACGAGCGGTTTACAAAAGTTTCAGAAAATATTACAATGTTTAGATAATTAATTTGATGGTAAAATTAATCCATGAGTATAATTACAGATATGATTTCGGCAATCCGGGGGTAATATTTTTAAACAATGGGCTTATCTCTGTGTGATTGTAGGTATTACTTTTTGATATTTTTGTTTTTGATTTTACATTGTTTACGGACAATAACATCCTTGGTAATAGCTTTCTAATAAGTCAATCGCCGACTCGATAAATTTTTGACAGTATGGGTCAATGAATGTACAACAGTAGCACTTTTATTTATATATTCGTTTTTGCTGATGTTTACATCCTTTCCTTCAAAGATACATATAAGTGACAGATACACATAAATAACACACACAATGTTTATCTATATCAGCCAGTTGCTGAATTTCACTCAGCATATAATGTTAGTGGATACTTGCTACTGATGAAGCTCAAAGATGCAGAAATCTGTATTTAGCAATGTACCTGCTGAATATTTTCCATCTGTTGCTGATATATTTCTGTGTTGCTTTTTTTTTAAACACTATATGTCTATAAGGGATGCTTCTTTTTTTTAGATAAGTACTGTAGTTTAGAATGCTTTTAACAGTATAGTTTCTTAATGCATTATAAACAGATTGCTAATTTGAACTAATACTGTTTCCATCACTAATAATGAATGAATGAATGAATAAATGAATAAATGAATGAATAAATGAATAAATGAATGAATGAACATATATATATACATATTATCGTCATCGTTTAATGTCCGTCTTCCATGCATGCATGAGTAGGACGGTTGACAGGAGCCGGCCAAGTAGAAAACAACCCCAGGCTACTGTGTCCGTTTTGGCAGTGTTTTTACGGTTGGATGTCCTTCCTAACACCAACCACTCTTCAGGGTGGACTCAGTGCCTTTTACGTGGCGCTAGCACAGGCGAGGTAAGTTTTGGCATGATTTTTACAGCTGGATGCCCTTCCAAATGCCAATCACTTCACAGTGTGGACTGGATGCTTTTTACGTGGCACCAGCACTGGCAGGGTAACCAAGTAACTCGCAAGAAAGGAATTATGAGAAAGGCAGGGGCATAACAGACTTCTGTAGTTTCTCTCAACGAAATTATCACTCACAAGGCATTGATCAACCTGGTGCTATGACAGAAAACAGTTGATTAAAGTGCTACACTACAGGATTGAACTCGGAACTATAAAGTTGCACCGGCTGTGTGGTAAGTAGCTTGCTTACCAACCACATGGTTCTGGGTTCAGTCCCACTGCGTGGTACCTTGGGCAAGTGTCTTCTACTATAGCCTCGGGCCGACCAAAGCCTTGTGAGTGGATTTGGTAGACGGAAACTGAAAGAAGCTTGTCGTATATATGTTTATATATATATATATATGTGTGTGTGTGTGTGTGTGTGTGTGTGTGTGTGTGTGTGTGTGTGTGTGTGTGTGTGTGTGTGTGTGTGTGTGTGTGTGTGTGTGTGTGTATGTTTGTGTGTCTGTGTTTGTCCCCCCAACTTCGCTTGACAACCGATGTTGGTGTGTTTACGTCCCCGTAACTTAGCGGTTCGGCAAAAAAGACCGATAGAATAAGTACTAAGCTTACAAAGAATAAGTCCTGGGGTCGATTTGCTCGACTAAAGGCGGTGCTCCAGCATGGCCGCAGTCAAATGACTGAAACAAGTAAAAGAGTATACACGAGTTCCAGTAAAGAAACAGACACTGCTTAAGATACTTGAGCCAAGAATTTAATCAACTTTAGCTGTTGTTTATCCCTAGGTCAGTCTTGATCCAGTAGGCTTATGATCAAACGCATTCCTGTTGTGATCATCCTTTACTTTTCCTTGTCATGGTCCATTTGACCACATTATTCCATGTGTAGTTATTCTTAAGAGGGAGGGAGAGAGAAAGACAGAGACAGACAGACAGACAGACAGAGAAAGATGTATATATACATTCGCTGATGACTCTAAGCTCCAAAAAACTATCAACGAAGAAGAAGACCGAACTGAACTCCAGTCTGATTTACATGCTGTGAGTCAATGGGTAGGCAAAAACAAAATGCAACTAAAGAGGGAAAATTTGAGCTGAGGCATTTTGGAAGAAAGACTATGCTAAAACAGCCATACTCACTTCCTTCAGGGGAACCACTTACAGCATCTAATAATATCAGAGACCTGAGAGTAGTTGTTGATAACAGTCTCAGCTGGAGTACCCACATCAACAATAAGCTCGATATAGCTCGTATGATGAGCTCCTGGATCTTTCCGGTCCAGACAACAAGGTGTCAGTGTCATCATTCCTCTTTTCTCCTCCTTTGTACGGCCACACCTTGAATACTGCTACCTGCTGTGGTCTACCCATACAAAACAAAACATTTCGAAAATTGAATCACTCCGGTGATCATTCACTAAGGGGATGACTGATCTCAATTATTGGGACCGCCTTAAAACATTGAAATTCTATTCTTTCCAGCGCCGCCGTGAGCGATACATCATTTGTACGATGTGGACAATATACCACCAGCATTGCCCACACGAGCTCAATATTGGCTTCAAAATTCAGCCAAAGCTAGGACCACGGGCCAAATGTCCCCTACACAATTCAGAATCACAACACATAAATACACTGCAACACAATTTCTTTTAATAAAATTTAATATTTGATATGTGTTTGTATATGTATGCGTATGATGTATATATATATATATATATATATATATATATATATATATATATATATATATATATATACGCATATTGAAAGCAAGAAAGAGGAGAAATATTGATGTATAAACAATTTATTTGTATGATAGAAAGATATTGAATTTTTTTGTAATAACAACACAAATAAGTTGTACAATTCTAAAAGAAATGGCAGATGCGAAAAACCTACATATGTGTTTCGATTCATGCCCCTATGTGATACGTAATTCTAAGCATTTGGTCATATGCTAAGAATTGGTATCATTTTCAACTATATGGGGCAGAATCTCATCAGGTTTTTAATAGCTTTTTAAGAGTTTTTTGTATGCGTCCTTTCAAGAAATATGTTAACCTTTGTTCTATAAGTTCTTAAAACACTGACGAGATTCTGTCCTATATAGTTGAAAATGATACCTATTTTTAGCATATGACCAAATGCTTAGAATTACGTATCACCTAAGAGCATGAATCGAAACATATATGTAGGTTTTTCGCATCTGCCATTTCTTTTAGAGCTCTACAACTTGTAATTTATTTGTATTGTTAGTATATAAAAAATTTCAACAATTTTATATCATACAAATAAATTATTTATACATCCATATTTCTCCATTTTCTTTCTTTCAATATTAATAATATGTATTACAATAATAATCCCTAATATATCATCGAGACTTTCTCCTTATATAATAGTGATTAACCAGTGGAATTTTGGGGGTTATTTAATCCCTAAAGTGGATCTAACACCCTCGAATTGACTGTATACAAAGGCATACATACATACATACATACATATATATATATATATATATATATATATATGTTGGTCATTATCAATAGAAGGTAGCAGAATCTTAGAGGTTTTAATATATTGTTATCTTTTCAGTTGTATTATCAAACTTTGCGTCAAAACCTGTCTTCTGTCTTAGTGGAATTATGTCAAAATGTAAAACACGTTAGCTATTGTCGTCTTATAATGTGAATATTGCCTAACTTAGGACAAAGAGTGTAATTTCTGGCCTCTGTCTCTTCGAGCAACGATAAAATAATACCAACTTTTTACTCTGCAGCCGCATATTGCTTATATTCACTTTTATCATTTCCATTGGGTCTTTTTATTAGTGATGTTGTTCTTTTTCAGTTATAAGATTCCCCCTGGTGCTAAACATTTTGTGGTGCCCTCTAATGTACTACTCGATCTGCTATAAGTATCAACCAAATCTTTCTCGAATACTTTTCCAAAAAAACAAAAGACATATTAAATAACGTTGGCATAATTACAATGCTAGAAAACAAATTAAATTGGATTGATAAAACTGATTGGTAAAATTGAGTAGCAAAACTGATTGGCAAAACTGATTGGCGAAACCAATTGGTAAAACTGATTGGTAAAACTCAATATCAATTTGTAATCTCCAAAGAATCGAAATTTTTTTAAAGCTATGTATTATATTAAAATAAGAAAGACAATCAAAATATATAATCATTGAGTCCCTATGTATGAGAATTGAACATTTTGGTCAAGTCTGTGGCGTCTTTATTCACAGTTTTGCTCAATATATTTTGATCTGATGCTAAACACCACCAACCAGAAAATGTTTCGTTTCTTCCTTTTCAGAAGCGAACCACTCTAAAATCCACTCATTGCTCATATCTTCCACACTGACAATCAATCTGTAGTAGTTAAACCTGAACATCAGCCAAGTACACACACACACACACACACACACACACACACACACACACACACACACACACACACACACACACACACACACACACACACACACACACATATAGAGAGAGAGGTGGGGACAGACCAACAGACATAGATAGATAGATAGATAGATAGATAGATAGATAGATAGATAGACAGACAGACAGACAGACAGACAGACAGACAGACAAATATTTCTACATCCAATAGACAGCCAGATGACTTCATTCATCTCTGGTCACAATGCGCTTCCATTCTTCCTTCGATTGCGCCCTTCTCTTCCAATAGGCTCGAAGTTTTTACAGTATCATCTTTCCATGGCCTTAGAGATCTCCCGAGACGTGTCTTCTGATCTCTTGGATATCACTCGACAACTGCACGGACCCACTTGCTGTCTGTTGCCTTTGCTGTACGTCTGGCCCCACGGAATTCGGGAGCTTGTGTTTTTAGTGTTTCTCAGTCACATCGCTCATTTTACTCCCCTCACGATTTATCTCGTTTCGGATATGCTCCGCAATAAAATCACTAGTACGGCGCTTTCCATGATCACCTGTGTTGTATCAAGTGAATGATCTTCCTTCTTCGTAATTTCCCATGTCTTACTTATGTATAAGAGGTCATGTAGGATTGAGCAAGTGAAACGATTGTCAAATAGGGCTAAATCCATCTGTGCCTTGAGCACGTTTTAAATCGACGCAAACGCCTTCGTTTCTGGTGTGACATGAGCAGATTTGGTTACTATATTTAGCATGTCAGTAGACTGCACGGAGGCGACTCTTTCATTAACACGTATAAATTATACACATATGAGGTGGACACAATTGATTATATCTCTTACCTATCAAAAGATATTCTGTATAATATGGCAGTTAATATGTATGAGAGAAAAACAAACATCGAAAGGAGCATCTTACTGAATATTCATACCCTATCTTTACTTTTAAATATTTCGAAAGAGCTGAAAGAAAGAAAGAAAAAATAATCTATTGTTAGTGGAAAATCGTACTAGGAATAAATTGGCATTCATTGTAGTCAATTATTTTTACTAAAAATGAAAGAAAAACATTGGCTCCCTGTCTACACAAAATAAAACATTATCACTCATATGAACTTGATTATCACGCGGTCTTTGATGCTGATATTGTAGTTATTGTTAATTTTGTTTCAAACAAACGAAATTGATTCTCATATTATCTGATAAAGTGAGCGCTCTTTAAATAGTAAAAAGCCCCGTATACATGTAATGTAAATGTGTGTTAGAAGATAACATATTCAATGTAGCGGTCCAAAAGAAAAATGTTTAATTTTACGGACACAATTATTGCTGCGCAGTTAAAAGGTTCACTTCGCAGATGTATCGATTCAGGTTCGATACAAATACGCAATACCTACGGAAAGTGTTTGCTGTCATGGTCTCAGGTTGACCAAAACCTTGTGAATAAAGTTTTCAGGTCGAAACTGTTTGGAAGCCATCGGATGGATTAACTGTGGCATATTAAATGTCATCTGGTTTAATACCACTGTCTGGTCCTTGAGTGTCATTAGCGGCGTACATTCTGTTGGAATCATTCAGACCAGGTCTCCAACCAGTTATCGAGATCCTCTGACGAATGTATAACACTGTAATGAAAAGAATTATCAATGCTAATGATAATGTATGTTAACAGAAGCAAGGGAGATAACTGCAAAATCCTTGTAATTCATTACTATACAGCAAGCGACACATTATTTAATTAGGTATCTCTCTGTCAACAACAACTTTGAACAACAAATTGAAATAGGTCTCTGCTTACTGGTATACAATTGATGTATAATGATTAACGGGATATGTTGTTGCTTAATCCCTTCTGTCATCAGATGCGTCTTCAACCGTCTCAAATAGTAGTGTGTTGTTTGAAGGAAATTTAGCTGTTATCTTCAGCGGTCGAACGTCTACATTGGAACCCCCTTATTAATTCCATGTAACTAGTTTGGCTACCTGATGTGACATCCTTGATGACTTGTGACGAGTACGATTGATCAAGGCGGGGCTGATTGGTGTGGTAGGTTTAATGTTCTAGCGGGTGTCAGAGTGTACAGTGTGATATCTTCCATAACGTGGTTGGTGTCGCATAAATAGCATGGTTGGTATATTTAATATGGTCAGTATAATATTGTTAAAGTGTTGCTGTGATTGATATTCTGTCATCTTTTAAATATTCTACAAAAAATTTTCATTAAATCAACTGAAACAACAAACATTTTCTTCTCATTGTAACCAACTTCTCTGATTGGCTCTTCTGTAAAAAAAACAATTGGATGCTATATAAAGGAGTCAGCTAATCAGAGAAGTTACTTGACTGTTTATAAACTTTTATAGAAGAATTTCCTATCAATATCCAATTATTGTAAACTTTTGTTCCAACGAATAAATGATATTTATCTCAAATGCGAGTTATAGTCTAATTCCATTTCCATCTTAATGCTATTCTCAGGCAGCGATTTGGTAACGTCGTTAAAGCTTCGGATATAATGCCTCACGGTATTTGTTCCGATTCCCTACATTCTGAGTTTGAATCCTGCTGTAGTCAACCTTACCTTTTATTTTGGGATCGATAAAAAAAACAACTAATCCCGGGTCGTGTATTATCGGAAATGTAAGAACGTTGGACTAGATGCTCTTGCAATATTCGTTCCGTTTCTCTGAGTTCTGAGTCCAAATCCTATCATGTCTTTTATGAGTGTTCAGCCAAAACCGTCATCTGGTTCAATAACACATTCTTCTGAAGTTGATAAAATAAAATTCCTGTGCTTTTGTCTTTGCAATTAATTCTATTTTCTTTGCAGCAGCAGTTGGCGAATTTCCTTCAACTTGGTCAATCTGGTAGGTATCTAAGAGATCAGTAGTGAATTTTTTGCTCTCTTTCAGAATAGA
>NC_068989.1:16365775-16367245 GCF_001194135.2 Octopus bimaculoides
TTAAGTATTCTAGTGTGACAATATTTTAACAAAATGACGGTACCTTTTTTAATTATAATGTTACTTTGAAAATCAAAATCAAATAGTTTTTAATATTCAAATTTTATCCTTAGCTAAAATATTTCAATAATTTTTAATATTCATATTTTATCCTTAGCTGCAATATTTCAAGTAAAAATTTTCTTGTTCTGCGCTGTACCAGATGTACTAAGTTGTCCTGAACTTTTCCAAGTCTAATAACTTGTCCTGTACTTTTCCAGTTTTATAATCTTAAGAATATTATTTCTCTTGCTCGAATTTTTCAATGTAATCCATGTTTTTTCCAGGCTATGTTATTATGCTAATTAATAACGTGTCAAATGTGTCAATTAGCGGTGTCGTTGACAATTTTTTCCTTACCTCAAAGACGCCGGTGACATATATCAAAAGTTCCCTTATAGCACTATATTCATAAAAAAGTATAGAACAATATTATCACCCTAAAATTTGAGAAACAAACACTCATAACTTTTTCTTTTAAAACTTCATTGCATGAGATTGATACCATGAAATTCCTCGAATTGAGCTCTATAATTTAAGTTTAATTAAAGTATAGTTTGTTTTTAAAATGAAAAAGTTAATTATGCTTAAATCTAAAGTTTTTCCTTGTATTTTTTTTTTTTCATATTTTACCTCACAACTTTTTTGATACAAATTTTTGTTGCGTGGGACCAAAGCTATGAAATTCTTCATGCTTTCTTCTATCATTGAATCTAAGATAAATATATTTGGCCTTTAAAATAATGTTATTTAGAGGTAAACTTGATTGTTGGCGTTACTTACTCTCCTATAAAAATTGCTACAAATTTTGATGCAAATTTTTTTTTCTACTGAACCAAAGCTCAACTTTTTATGCCAAAATGTAACTAGGCCCCAGTCCTCTTCAAAAATGTCAACAGTTTTCAATTTGGTTAAGAACTGAATTAGCAACAAGCTCTGAAAGATTCTGCGTGTGAGTAAATTGTGGCCTTATGAATATTATTCAACTACTACCGTAGTTGAATGATAAGGATCGTGACAATTAATTGCATGCTCATTGTGTAAGCAGGTCTATTTCACAGTTGTCCTTTTAGGAATATGAAATTACTAGGAGGAGTGGATTCCCAGTCCCTTCGTTCCCATTATGCTCGTAAATTAATTCTGAAGTAGATTCATCATAACAAAATGTGAACAAGATAGAGTCCATCCGAAGGACATACAAATTCTTTCGACCCAATTTCATTCTCACAAACTGGGCGAATGAGGGTCCGCGGGAAACTTGGCTTGCTAGAGATGCCACGCTTTAGGATCGAACAGTGCACCTCATTATTATGAAGGGAACTTCTTAGCCGTTTCCTCACTCTCCGTCTATACACACACATACACATACCACACACACACACACACACACACACACACACACACATACGTACACACTCGTGTATATATATA
>NC_068989.1:16367637-16369015 GCF_001194135.2 Octopus bimaculoides
GCTATATAAACATGCATACATATATCATACGAAGTATCTAACATTCATTAGATACTTATAGGAACATTTTACACAGTTCGATATTGTCGAACTTTACCCGTCAATATCTAGGCCTTTGTTTCTAAAAGCATTAGACTTCGCCGAGCAGTATGTCGCTATCGATAGCTCGGAAATAAATATTACCCTGCATGGAAGGAAATCTCTTCTTTATTACAATGATTCCACGTGGGTCAAAAAGAGTGAGGATTCTCTATTCGATACGCTGATGGGGGCATATGATGAGGCGGAGTTGTGTATGTTTGTAGGAACTTATATTTTGCATAACCTGCATCTAGAATTCCCTTTTATAGATGCAGGATTAAACAGAAATGACGGTCTTTTATTCACCCATAATTTAAACGGCCATGAGTTAGATAAACTTAGGAAGAATCTGATCGCTTTCTTCCAAAGAATGGGTTTACAGATTACGATAGAAAGTAACCTTAATAACGTAGATTTTTTAGATATCAACTTGGATTTGCAATTACATAAATTTAAACCCTACCGCAATCCTAATGGAAAGCTATGTTATATTAGCAACGAATCAAGTCATCCACCCTTGATTCTTAAGAACCTAGTTAGTAATGTAGGAAGGCGAATATCATCAATTTCTTTTGATGAAACAGCATTTCAAAATGCCGCACTGTACTATAATAATGTATTAATGAAAAGTAGATTCTCGGAGAATCAATCTAGCCATAAGTTCAATAGAATTTTTAATAGGAGAACACTGCAAATTAGCTATTCTTGTTGCAAAAACTTCCCCTCTTTTATTAATCTGCATAGCACGAAAATTATTACGAACAACCATAGTGCTGAATCTAATCTGAAGAACTGCAACTTCAAAGATAAGACTTGCTGTCCGTTGGAAGGTAAATGTCTTGAAAACGGAATCGTTTATGGAGCTAAAGTGCAAGTGAATGTCTCACAAGAATATAAAACTTACACAGGGGTTTCGGAAAATTCATTCAGGACTCGGTGTTATTCCCACCGAAATTCTTTCCGATACCCCGAGAATATGATAGCAACTAGTCTTGTAAAGCATCTCTGAGAAATGAAAAAGGATGACACCCGTCCTTTCAATGTAACCTGGGAAATTCTAGAACATCATCATACAGACATGGAGCTTATAAAAGACCCATGAAATGTAATTTTCACCTTTCAGAAAAGTTCATCAGTGGAGGCGCAATGGCCCAGTGGTTAGGGCAGTGGACTCGCGGTCATAGGATCGCGGTTTCGATTCCCAGACCGGGCGTTGTGAGTGTTTATTGAGCGAAAACACCTAAAGCTCCACGAGGCTCCGGCAGGGGATGGTGGCGAACCCTGCTGTACTCTTTCA
>NC_068989.1:16369700-16371217 GCF_001194135.2 Octopus bimaculoides
ACCAGTTTCGCACTGGCGTGGATGTAATCGACTTAATCCCTTTGTCTGTCCTTGTTTGTCCCCTCTATGTTTAGCCCTTTGTGGGTAATAAAGAAATAAGAAACGTTAGCACGCCGGTCGAAATGCTTAGCGGTGTTTCGTCTGTCTTTATGTTCTGAGTTCAAATTCCGCCGAGGTTGATTTTGCCTTTCTTCCTTTCGGGGTTGATAAATTAAGTACCAATTGCGCAGTGGATCGATCTAATCGACTGGACTCCTCCCAAAAAATTTCGGGCCTTGTGCCTAGAATAAAAAAGAATTTATTGTGTAATTTACTCAATTCAACATTAGAATATTATATATACCAGTTTGTTTGCGTATATACGTTATGACGTATATATTTATCATGATGTGAAGATGTCTCTATCTATATACATATGTGTGTATGTATGTATTGTAGGTGTATATATATATATATATATATATATATGCATATATATATATATATATATTATATATATATATATATATATGTATATATTTATATATATATATATATATATATGGCGGGGGGCATGTATTTGCGTATATATTTGTATATCTGTATGCGTATCTATGTGTTTGTGTGTATACTTGTATTTATGTAGGTACGTAAGTCATTTTCTGTGTACGTTTCGCAAGCTCAACGATGTGTCTAACTTTCGTTAGACACCTATAGAAACGCCAATCATTTTACTCTATCTATTTCCCCTTTCTCTAATTTTCCGTTTCTTTTTCTTTTATTTCTTTTTCTTCTTTTCCATTTTACTTTTTCCCCCCACTTGTTATTCTCTGATTTTTTTTTCCCTTTTCTTTCTTTCGCCTGTTTCAACTAAATTCTATAAGCATACACCAGAAGGTTTTATGCGCGTGCGAGTGTGTGCGCGCAAACATATATAGGCGTTTGTATATATGTTTTCCCTATATATGTCTGTATATGTATGCAACCATAAACACTAAACCTACGCCTGTATGTTTAGTGTATATATGTATATTATTTATTGTTTGGTATGTGTGCATATTGCTAAATGTATATGTATTTTAGCGTAAAAGTTTTTTAAACGGATATATCTTTCAATTTATTATTATTTTTACAACTAACTATTTACCCTGGGTATTCAGAGCTTTTTCCTTCTACATAAGTTATTTGTGATGTAAGGTTTTCTTCGATTTTTATAATAATACGATTTTAAACAGCAATTGTCATTTAATGAAACCGGTTATTATAAAGACTGTTAGGTGAAAGGACCAATGAAACAAAACCATTTTGAAATGTGTATCTAACAAAGTAATTATATTTCTACATATAGGCCAGGAGTGGCTGTGTGGTAAGTAGCTTGCTTATCAACCACATGCTTCCGGGTTCAGTCCCACTGCGTGGCACTTTGGGCAAGCGTCTTCTACTATAGCCTCGGGCCGACCAAAACCTTGTGAGTGGATTTGGTTGACGGAAACTGAAAGAAGCTCGTCGTATATATATATATATATATATATATATAT
>NC_068989.1:16371865-16372168 GCF_001194135.2 Octopus bimaculoides
ATATATTAAATATACGCATATTTATGTGCATATACTTTTACTTGTGATTATATATTATTCATATGTATATATTATGCTGAGACCCCCTTCGGGCATGACTGACCATGGGATTGCACCTAGAAAGTTAACCTCCCAAGCACAAGTTTGGCCAAGGTTATTTATGGGAGACCAGCAGTCGCCCATGCATACCAGCCTCAACTCTCCAAGCCACCAGTGTTGTCCAAGGGAAGGGCAAAGGGGCTGATACAGCTTGGCTGCCTGTGACGTCACAACTCGTTTCTACAGCTGAGTGAACTGGAGCAC
>NC_068989.1:16373873-16376312 GCF_001194135.2 Octopus bimaculoides
ATTCAAAAATGTCTATCCTTTTGCTATTATATTCTTCTTAATAATTCTCTGAATAAAACTAAACTTTAACTGTATACAATATAGCAACAGTGTTTAAAATATTTTAACTATAGTACTACATGATAAGACTTCCCCTCTTTCATTATCAATGGTCTGCTAGTGGGCGACCCCCTTAATTATGAGCTAACATCTTGTTTTAAGTTTTCCTTTACCAAACCTCATGATATTGCTTCTAATAAATCTTGATTTTTATGACTATACCAACTATGATTTCTGCCTGCTCCCTCAGCCGTACCCCTAACAGATACTGCTCCATTGTTCTCTCAGCCTTAGATATATAAGGATTTGATAAACTAGTCTTTAAATTAAAAGCTGCATGCAATCTTAGGCAAGCGTTTGTACAGTAGTCGCTGGTCAAACCTAACTTTATGAAAGAATATGAGTTGAGGAAAAGTAAATTGTAGTTGTAATATAAAGACCCAGTCTTGTTATACAGAATCAAACTGCTTTCTACTTGGGAATTATGCTAACAATACAGTTACCTGTGGAATATCCGGCCACTTACAAGCGTGAGCACGCGCACACACTCACGCACACACACACACACACGAAACAGGTGATAACACGTTTTATTAAGTCAGATTTGTTTACCTTAATATCACCATCCCTCAATTCCAAAATATCTTTACTATTTAAGAGACCATTATTCTTGTTCCATTGTTCCGTTACAATCCTTTTGTCGATGATCTAGATGAACAAAAGCTTTCTTATAAGAACAGGACTTAGATTTATTTTTGATTTTTATTCTCATTTTAATTCCTGTTAATATAAATTTGGTATCCGGGATGAAGATGTTTCAATGATTGTCAGAAAGAAAGCTATGTGTGTATGTATGTATGTATGCATGTATGTATGTATGTATGTATGTATGTATGTATGTATGTATGTATGTGTGTGAGGCTGTGTGTATGTATTTCATCGGTTTTTGTCTCAGTCATTCGACTACGGACGTGCTGGGTCACCGCCTTGAAGGGTTTGGATGAACAAATCGACTCTAGGACTTATTTGATTCCTTTAAGTCTTTAATATTTCTATCTGTCTCGTTCGACGAACTGTTAGTTTACAGGGACGTAAAAAAAAGCAACACCGGGTGTCAACTGGTGGTGGAAGACACATACAATACACACATACACATACACGCACACAATCACACACACATATACGACAGGCTTCTTTCAGTTTTCAGCTACCAAATCCACTCATAAGGCCCAGGGCTGCAGTAGAAGACACTTGTCCAAGACACCACACGATGGGACTGAATCCAGAACCCTGTGGTAGGAGCTCTTACTCATTCAGTATTAGTTGTACATCTAACAATACACACAATTTATATATATATATAAATTACAGCAAGGAATCTTTACAAAATCTTCCCACAGAAGTTAACAAAGAACTTACTAGATCTACAACCAAACTGTAAAATTAAATTATATTATATTATATTATTAGAAAATTAAATTAATTAGAACTACCAGTGAAGTCATTTTTCTCTTTTTTCAAATATATATATATATATGTGTGTGTGTGTGAGAGTGTGTGTATGTGTATATATATGTATATATATATGTATGTATATATGTATGTATATACATATATATATATATATATATATTACATGGAAAGATATGAGCGAGAGAAATAATATTCTTAAGATTATAAAACTGGGAAATTACAGGACAAGTTATTACTTGGAAAAGTTCAGGACAATTTATTACATCTGGTAAAGTACAGAACAAGAAAATTTTTACTTAAAATATTGCACCTAAGGATAAAATTTCTAATAAAATATTTACATTTTGAAAATATTAGCTTTTATTAAACCTAAAAATTTTATTACAAGTTATTACTTCTATTTATCATTACTTGTTACTTCTATCAAAACTTAAAAATAACTTAATTATAATATTATTTACACTTTAAAAAATTCACGTTTTTAATTATTAATTAATAATTAGAAATTTGAAAATAGATTATTAAAAATAATAGTAGTACATAATCAGTTAATACAATAAATAGAATAATACAAAAATTAGTTATATACTACAGTAATATCTAACTATAACAACAAGTTCACAGTAAAATTTGCTTGAGTTATTGCCTAAGTTATTGCCAAGTCTTCGCATTTTTAGTCTTGATCCAATGCCTATTTTTTTACATAATGAATTTGCCTACAATATAAACTAATCTGCTTCGCATAAAACTTTAGCTATATTAGTACTTTTGGTTCTCATTTTTTTAAGTATTCTAGTGTGACAATATTTTAACAAAATGACGGTACCTTTTTTAATTATAATGTTACTTTGAAAATCAAAATCAAATAGTTTTTAATATTCAAATTTTATCCTTAGCTAAAATATTTCAATAATTTTTAATATTCAT
>NC_068989.1:16376388-16377997 GCF_001194135.2 Octopus bimaculoides
GCTGTACCAGATGTACTAAGTTGTCCTGAACTTTTCCAAGTGTAATAACTTGTCCTGTACTTTTCCAGTTTTATAATCTTAGGAATATTATTTCTCTTGCTCGAATTTTTCAATGTAATCCATGTTTTTTCCAGGCAATGTATGCTATTATGCTAATTAATAATGTGTCAAATGTGTCAAATGTGTCAATTAGCGGTGTCGGTGATAATTTTTTCCCTACCTCAATGATGCCAGTGACATATATCAAAAGTCCCTTTATAGAACTATATTCATAAAAATGTATAGAACTATATTATCACCCTAAAATTAGATATTGGCAGGGGCTTACCTCCTTGTGTTCTTGTATTATGCATTTGTATTGCTGCAATAAAATGTATATTTACATATTCGGGTAGTCAGGAAGAAAAGAAAGATAAAATGTTCACACAGAATTGTAGATATTAAAGTTTTCTAGCGATGTTCGTTTGTATGTACGATGACTGTAGTGTTTTTGCAATAAAAAGGATGTTTGCATTTTCGAATACTCAATGAGAAAGGAAAGGAAAGAAAAGGAGTAAAAGTTTCACAGAAAGTTGTAGATATTAAAGTTTAAAATTTTACTAAAGATGATTTTTGGTATGTCCAAACAGAGAAATGTGTTGTGCTCTTAGAATAAAAAGGATGTTTACATTTTCAAATACTCAGGGTAAAAGGAAAGATAGATATTCACAGAAGTTGTAGATATTTAAGTTTTTAAAACTGATCGTTTGTGTGTTCGAAAATCGTAGATATGTAAGTTTCTTAACTTATTTTGAGAGAAATTTAAAATATCTCAAGTATAAGACAAAAGTTGAAACTAAACAACATTTAATAACACCTTTTAATAATAAAGGGAAAGAAGAAGAAGAAGAAGAAGAAGAAGAAGAAGAAGAAGAAGAAGAAGAAGAAGAAGAAGAAGAAGAAGAAGAAGAAGAAGAAGAAGAAGAAGAAGAAGAAGAAGAAGAAGAAGCCAGTGTCAATGGTGGTTAGAGAAATTCCGAGCCAGAAACTACAGCCTAGATGACAAGCCTCTGTAGAGCTCGACGAGGACGTTCTGCAAACCATGGTGGAACAAAATCCCATCGTAACTGTTGAAGAACGAGCAGAGAAGCTTGGATTTGGTCATTCAACCACTCATTCAAGTCAGCGCTAGAAGAAAAATGACTATCTTTGGTTTCAAGACGAAATGTGTTCTTCTATCAGGATAATGCTCGGTCACATACAGCGATAACAATCGAAAGGTTGGAACAGTTTGAATGAAAAATGATGCCTCAACCACCATATTCACCGGACATTGTCCCATCTGATTATCATTTATTCCGCAGTCTTCAAAATCATTTGGACAGAAAAAAATATGAATTCTGTAGATGAGGTCAGAATAATACTATAGGAGTATTTTTCGTCACGGACAAGTGAATTTTGGAAGAGGGACCTTGCAAGTCTACCAGAGCTTTGTAGAAAATGAAAGAGAGTATATTTTAGATTTAAAATAAAACTTTGTTTCTCGTAATTTTGAAAAATAAAAGAAGTATTAAAAAACCGCATTGTTTATGGGCTGACATACATATATATATATATATGTATGTATATA
>NC_068989.1:16378161-16378790 GCF_001194135.2 Octopus bimaculoides
ATATATATATACGCAGTCAGACCCACATTACGAAAATATTATATACATACAAAAAAGCACTTACAGAGAGAGAGGTATACAGACGGACATGCGCGCATATATACGCACACAAATATGTTTGGTGGGGATCGTGAATATGCGTGTGTATAGATACGTAGCTCGACAGAGAGACAGACAGATAAAAAGACAGACTGACAGATAAACAGACAGGCAGACAGAAAGACAAAATGACTGATAGACAGATAAGTAGATAGACAGACAATCAAATAGACTATGGAAAGCTGATTATGTTACAATTTTCGAGGTTGTAAGAAAGTAGTCGAGAGAAAACACAATAAAAAATAATTAATCTTTATTATACAATATGTAATATAAAATATACCGAAATAAATCATTATTTATTTCAGAAGCATATAGTGTCAAATATGTACAGTATTTTTCAGATTGGCAATCTTTATGTCTTAACAATCCCAGAGGGAAAAGAATTCATATCAATTAAAGTCTCTTGGTGGGATTGCTTGCGGGGGCCTCAACTGGAACAGCGGCAGCATTTTTTGTCAGGGCTGCAGGTGCAACATCGGCGAGATCGCTTGCGGGGGCCTCAACTGGAACAGCGGCAGCATTTTTTG
>NC_068989.1:16379815-16383083 GCF_001194135.2 Octopus bimaculoides
TTTTTTGTCAGGGCTGCAGGTGCAACATCGGCGAGATCGCTTGCGGGGGCCTCAACTGGAACAGCGGCAGCATTTTTTGCGAGGGCTGCAGGTGCAACATCGGCGAGATCGCTTGCGGGGGCCTCAACTGGAACAGCGGCAGCATTTTTTGTCAGGGCTGAAGGTGCAACATCGACAGGTTTAGCTTGCACTGAAATATATAATATAGTGGTAATTATGAGACATATTTTTGTGTTTTGCATAAAGTCACAGATATTTTCAAAATTGGTTAGTACAACAAAACTGTCAGAAGAGACATGTGGTTTATTGAAAGTAATTATAAATTTCCCAGAATTTTTAACTGATTAAGATGTTTTGAGTTTAATGCAAAACTACTAGATTTTTGTGGAAAAATTGCGTTTTTGCGAGAAAGAAATGCTTTCTAATATGCTTAAAGATAACTATTATTTGCTGTATGTATTAATAGTTTATTTTGCAATTTCATTGAATAAATTTTTAGATCTAATTCTAGCTTAGTAAATGAGATCATATGATTAAATAAATGTAAATACTGTTTCATTACATTTGAAACTATTATTAAACATATCGTCTAAAGTAATTTGGATGGTGAGTGAGAAACGGAGTGTCGGATGGTAAATTGCCCACGAAAATGGTCATATTTAGAAACCAGAATGTTCAGAAGAAACCGACACATATAAACATCTAAACTACAGTACGTATAGTGAAAAAGCAATGATAAAAGCTGTGATGAACAATCAAACTATATTTCGCGACTTTACCTATAACAGTTCTGGCAATTCTGAACATTGCCTCCGGAAGCACAATGATTTGATTTCACTTACATCATTATAAAACGTGAGACAATAGAATTTCCCATCTCTTGACTTACCTACACTGACAATGCAGTATTCTTCAAAATGCCACCCACAACTGTTTATGTGTATTCTCGTGATTTATTTATTGACATAGCAAAGCTTAGATGTTCTGGTGGAAACTGAAGTTTTCTAAATCGAAATACATCAGTTTGTTTGAGTGGAATGCTGAGCATAATTTGTCTCATCTTTAGGGCATCCAGCAATATTGACAGTCGGATACAATGTAGTATAAACTTCTTAACCATTAATCTGGTGCCAATGTATGAGTGCAGTTGATCTAAATTAGATAGCGCCATTGTTGGAGATCTTTTAGCAGAAGTCTATGCAACTGTAAATCTCAAGCTTCCAATGAGTTTTAGAATTCTACTGCACAGTGAGTTATTTGTTCCTGATGTGCAATAATGTCTATTGATTTACAGATACGATTATTTTCTAAAAGCTTCTATAAACGTGGCCAGTTGATGTCATTGATCAAAATTTATTTTCCCCTGCTCAGCCACTAATGTGTTAGATAATGAGTTACTGCCTTTAGAGAGACTGGATCTATGACGTCATTACTGATTGTAGAAGATTTTCTTTCTCCAACTGTAAATAAATATTTAACAAATAACCAGATAGTTGATCTTCAAAAGATTGGCTCTCATGTTAGGAGACAACTTGAAGCACAGGCGATTAGCGGGAGCACAGAATATTGATCTTAGTTAAGTTGAGGAAGTCCTATTTTTTCACTTCTTGGCCATTATATATCTTTAAGCTTGTCGATAAGAGTTGCATGGTAGATTTCCTCTGTATTGTCTACTTCCACATTCGAGTACATCTACTGAGTTTGATGTTTGAAATCTTCGGCAAGGTCATCACTTATTAGAGTTAAAGCCGAGGCAAACTACATGGTTCACAGCGTTTCAACGGCATCGTGAAAAGAAACCCAAGATTCTTAGCTGCTTGATATATAAAAGTGTTTAACTATGCAGCATCATCTTGGAAAACATTTACCAGAAATCTCTGCAATGGCTCTCTGTAAATGTATACTCCGCCATTGACTATTCGAACGATGTATATTAGAGCGAAATTGGAGACAGAAACATTCCTGAGGAGTACAATATACACTCTTCTGATGGCACTCTCAAAATTTATATCAAATTGGCCACTAACAGGAGCATGTTGCTTTCTTCATCTCCGTTGCTTTCTTCGTGTAAAGTAGGATGGGACCTGATGATACAGCAACATTTTTGCGAAGGGATCATATTGAGCCAGCTTTAAAAATACTGCAAGTGTTGTGCCCCTTGGAGTTTGTGCTTGCTGTTCAGTAGTTGCTAAAATGACCCCAGTGTTTGACCGACACTATATTTTATCGACCCCAGAAGGTTAACATCAGTGATATTTTAACTCCGAATGCAAAGTACCGGAATAAATACTGCAAAAAATTTTATCGGATGTTCTAACGATTCTGTCAGTCCACTGAAAATCAGTGACATTATAACATGGTAGTTCTTTAATTGTATGGACACTACTTCGTCGGATTTAATGTTTTAAATAACATTTTAAATAACAATCTTTTGACGTATCTGTGTTATGAGTTCGCATCATGCGGAAGACGATAAACTAAACTAAAACCAGAAACACGAAGTAGATTCGATCGCCTATGTCCACCTTACAACACAATACTGATTTACTGCTTATGTAAGAGTTCTGATTTATTTCATGAAATTCCAATAAAATCTATAAAATCTAGAGAAAGGTGTATTGGTACTTACCAATTGCAATTATGGAAAGAATGGAAACAAGCAGAGACATATTAGGAGCCATTTCTAGTTGCCTGCCGAAAAAAAACAAACAATGATATACATACATGTGTGTGTAAGTGAGTGAGTGAATGAGTGAGTGAGTGAGTGTAGAAGTAATGTTTATCGCCACTTCATCATAGCTGTTCCATGTTTAACCCCAGGAGGAGGCCTCTTCCAGCTGGCTATCGATGCAATCTGCACCCGATATGTATTGCAAGCAGAGGACCGAACTCCTACTATCTTCTACTGACAACCACAGGACTGCCAGACCGTCCTGTTTCGAGCTATTTGTGCTCATCCTCAGTGGTGGACACCAGTCCGCCAGAGAGAGTAGTAGTTCGTTCCAGCTGGCAATATATAGAAAAATAAGTGACAACCAGCAACTGATCTTGCAACAAACAAAATAGCAAGGTAGAAAATCTCTATAAGATATGAAAGTAGTAAATATACTGAGAAGTAAGGTTTATCAGCAGGGGACGTAAATGCACCTGCATCGGTTGTCAAGCGATGTTGGGTAGGAACAAACATAGACAGACATATTCACACACATACACTTATATGTATATACATACACATATACACACACACACACACACACACACACACACA
>NC_068989.1:16383826-16387713 GCF_001194135.2 Octopus bimaculoides
ATATATATACGTGTGTGTGTGTGTGGATCATATTTCTTTCAAACAGACACACACACACACATACACACACATCTGTTTTGTCTGAGATGCCAACAAGTTTGTTGTCACAGATTGTTTTAAATGAAATTAAATTAAATTAAATTAAATTCCTCAACTTTGTCCCATATACTTATCGAATTGGTCGAGTGCGATTGTTACGAATAGGACTGCGGGTCGTTAAATTCACCTTTGATCGTATCAGTTTTTAGTCAGATCAACACTCCCCAATGGAGAAAGACCATGTTACTTGGACATCTTCTCTCATGCAAGACCTCACGATTATATAATCAATGAGGTGATAATGGTTGGATCAGGGATGCTTCCATATAGTTTTGTGGTGGTTGGAGAGTTGGAAAATAGCATTAGTAATCAAAATTCCATATTCATTGCTAAGCGATTGTTGCAGATGGCCGTTTGAGTTTACCTTGCCAACCCCATGATTCCTTAATTACGTCACCCAACATGTAGTAAAATTTGAGTGCAGAACCAGTGGTGACTTGTTCAACGAACAGCGCTTCAAAGAAAAAACTAAGACTTTGATACAAAACAGTTCGATATTTGCTCTTCGTAGACGATTGTGCACTTGTAGCACACACGTTTGAAGACTAGCGATGGATTCTAACCAACAACTCGCGTGCATCGAAGGCTTTCCGTTTGACCATAAGCATCAAGGAAACTGAGTTTGTCCATCAGACCATTCATTACCATCCTCCCTCTGTTGCCCCTACTGTGTGTATGGATGGGATAGCGTTAAAATCTTTCCGCCTTCACTTGTCTTGGTTCCATTATGTTCAGTGATACTAAGATAGATAAAGAAATTGAGTCAAAAATCGAAAAGGCTTAGTTCCACTTTCGGCAAGCTTTATCACAGGCTTTGGAACAGCCCCGACGTATCATTAAAGATGAAAGTCGGTGTGGTATAAGTCGGCGGTTTTGACATCATTGCTTTACAGTGTTGAATCTTGGACCCAGTACCGAAAGCACATCAACTTGCTTGGCGCTTTTCATACGTGATGCTTGCGTACCGAGTGACCATATTCGCAACAGTCACCATATTCGTAAGAGTGAGGTAATAACAAAATGCAATATATCAGGTATTGAAGCCAACCTCATCAAAATACAGCTTAGGTGGTCAGGTTATCTTTCATGTATGAGTGATGTCGGAATTTCAAAGCAACTTCTCTTTGGCCAATTCCTAACAGGTAAGTCAGTTGGAGGGCTACTCTTGCGTTTCAAAGACATGCTAAAAGTAAATCTAAAGTGATACAATATTCCCTTTTCTCGCAGCGTCGTCTATCCAGACTATAAGATGCAAACATTTCGGAGTAGTTACCTGCTTTTCAGTCAATGAAACCGGGCGGTGGATCAGTGAGCTGATAAGAGAGACAATCTCTCTTCTGTTTTTCCACTCAACATACGTCGGCTGGTAGCGCAAATCGACGACTCATCGTAATTAAATAACGGGTGATTGCGCTAAACGGTGATAAGTAAAAATGCAATGTTAATATACCAGTTCGAATTTGCTAAGAGCACTTCAGACTTGTAAATAAGTCATTCGCCGTGTTTTATCGTGGAGAAAATTTCTCGCTATAAGCGTAAATATATATATATATATATATATATATATAATGTTATGCTGACACAGTGACCTACTACCCGGAGTTTCTCCGATATGTTGCTATTTCCCAGACAGAAATAAACTACACTGCATATTTATGTTCACAAGTCGTAATATTACTTTTACTCTTTGCAGCATTATCATTATTGTTACACAACTACCTGTTGCATCAATCTCGTATTTTTTAAAAGCGTGATCTCGTACTTTCTCACGGTTGCTAAAACGTCAAGTGTAAAGTGTTGCACGTTACGATTGCGTCATGTGATTCAATTAATCATTATTGTTACTTGCTTTTTAGTATTCTAACTTTTTAATAAATAAATTAATTGAAGTAGAGCCTCATAAATTTCGATGTGAAGGTCTTTAGCAAAGTTTCCAATTAGCGCTTATCAAATATTAATTTAAAATAGCATTTTTACCATTTATAACATAAGTACAGAGTCACAAATCTATTGTAGGGGTTTAAAGCAGTCGATTATGCATTGTACTCGATATTTTGTTAGTAGCTTAGTTTCTTGATCCTAAACAGTTTCATAATAAATTCACAAAACAGTTGTACGAGAAACACTTTGATGGACTTTGTCCGATGCTCTGTCAAGTCTACCGTCTAGCTCCTTTTTACCAAAATATAAAAAAGAAAACTTACCTATTTATTCACTGACAGATTAACGTGGAAAATACTGATGCGATGTTGGTGCGGTGTTTCTGGCGAAGAACAGAAAACGCTGACTGATTTTGTGAAGGAACTCTCCTGTATTTATAGGCAGAGACGTGCGTTTAAAATGAATATAGTCTTTTCTAAGGAACTTTTTGTCCACTATTCACTAAAACGAAAACAAGTGAGCTACTGAAAAGACAATCCCTTTCTTTGTTCTTAAACTGGAGAAATTATATGTAGGACGGTGGAATTGTTTTTAAACTAAAGAAATATGTAGGATGGTAGAAAATAAAATCACAATAGATGCAGGAACTAAAGGAGTGACAAAAATTTTAGAAAAGACATAGGTAATTTAAAATAAAACCCTTATAAATGCAGCGGCAAAAGGTAGGGCAAAGTCTCCTGTACAATGTTCTCATGTTCTATGTATTTTACAATGTTTTGATTCACACGATCTATTGTAAACGTTATTTCACCTTTCAAATTATACGGCCTTGACGTTGAATGATACAACGTCACTTTTCTAAACTACAACCTTCAATAGTAAATGTAAGAAAACCCGGAATTTATTTATATTTTAAAAAATAATGATTTCGCTTTCTGTCTAACCGGTGATTAACAGTAAGTCCTCAAACCAACACAAAGATCCTCCTTCATACTTATTTTTTTAAAAACAGGAACTTTTATGTAAACTACGGAGGTGGTATAGATATCACGTTGATATACATGTGTGTATTTTACCGGCCCAAGTTGTCAGATTATTGAACTTCCAAAATGGTAGCTCAATGGTTCGTACCCCGTCATCGGCACTATATTTTGTACTTAATCAAAATATCTTAATTTATGTTGGCCATTTTAATAAAGTTGGATATAGGTACCTAGTGGGGTTGTTATTACTGTCGTTGCTTTTAAGCCAGAATCAATTCTGATAAAGCAGAACTATGAACAAACCAATTTTAAAACAACCAGGAAGGAAATAAGCTATGTAGTATGAAATTTGCTTACCAACCACAGTATTCTGGGTTCAGTTACACAGCTTGACGCCTTGAGCAAGTGTCTCCTATAACAACCCGGACCGACTAAAGCCCTTGTGAGTAGATTTGGTAGGCAAAAACTGCAAAAAAAAAGAGACCTGTCGTATATGTGTGTACCTTTCTTTTTGCGTTTGACCCCACCACATTTCAGAACTTGTGTTTGGCCCCTACTCCAAATTTCAGGCTTCGTGCCTTTAGTAGAAAGGATTATTATTATTATTATTTATATGGAGACTAGGTGGCGAACTGGCAGAACCGTTAGCATTCCGGTATTCTGTCTGTAAGGCTGACTTTGCCTTCTATTTTTAATCGTTCCCAAGGCATCTCATTATGGAAAGTGTTTCTTTTTTCAATCTCACATTCTGTTTATCTCTATTTTCAGATCTTTGTATTTGGGTAGTTCTTTCATTTCATTTAAAGATTTAATACCATCTTTGATATTGGTATAAAGGATACATTAATCATCATCATCATCATCATTATTAAGGCGGCGAGCAGACAGAATCGTTAGCACGCCGGTATTCTGTCTGTAAGGCTG
>NC_068989.1:16388829-16389516 GCF_001194135.2 Octopus bimaculoides
CATATCAAGATAAACAGCGCATGACCTAGCAGGTGGGGCCCAATAAGAATTTTCTTCAGGTCAAGTAGCCCATCCCGCTCAAAAGGTCCCTGAATAAAGTTTGTTTAAGGATTTTGAGCAAAACACCCATGTTTCCAAAGGTGAATTATTCAAACTCCAAAACTACCTCTCAACACATGGCTATGATGCTCCCCCACTACTTCTGCTCATGATCAGAGATGCACATATCGTCAACCACTAAGGGTCATGCTCAACTGGTTAAGGTCAAACAACTGACAAGCAAATATGTGGTATTAAGCAGAATATTTGCCGTAGCCCATCTTTTTATACCAAGACAAAACAATGTACTATTATTATTATTATTATTATTATTATTATTATTATTATTATTATTATTATTATTATTATTATTATTATCATTATTATCATCATCATTATTATTATTCTTATTTTTATTATTGTATTAAATCTCGCAGCTTATTTTGCTGGATATGATGGAAAGTGTCAGCTGTCCACAGCCAGAAGACTAAGGTGACCCTTGTTTACTGGTCATGCTTCAAGAACCCTGCGAAGAATTCTTGCAGCTCCAAGCAATGATATTATTATTATTATTATTATTATTATTATTATTATTATTATTATTATTATTATCATTATTCAGTAGTTTTATTTTTATAACGTGCTTTC
>NC_068989.1:16389680-16394042 GCF_001194135.2 Octopus bimaculoides
GCTATTCCATAATGTTGGCATAGCTTCCAGTGTATATAGGTCCCCGCTCTGTCGTGTCTGTGAATATATTCCTTCTTAGCCAGGACTGGGCAGCCAGAGATAATATGATTTATTGTTTCTTGTCGATCTCCACATATTCTACAGTTACTTGTTATATTTCTTTTCATTATGTGTTTTTGGTAATTTCTGGTGGGGAGGCTTTGATCTTGTGCAGCAATTAAAAATCCTTCAGTCTCTGCTTTGAGTCCTGAGCTTCTCAGCCATTGCTGGGATTTTTCTCTGATTATTATTATTATTATTATTATTATTATTATTATTATTATTATTATTATTTTCATTTACACAAAACAGATTAGCCTTAATATTGGGCTACAAGTAACCTTAGATGCCAAGAACCCTCCTAAGTATCCTAGCTATCCCTAATAACACTGGAGCTGCACTAATCTGGGTTTTATACCTATTTCCTCTATCCATCTGTTCAAATATTTAGGGATAGTTCCTAACGCACCCTGTAGAGCGCCTTTACGGACCCGGATTTTCCAGGGCCGCCGAGAGCGCACCGGACGCCGCCCGAGATGCGGCGCTCTACAGGGGTACATTTTACCCGCACCTTTCATAGTCTCTGTAATTCAATGGATAGGCCTTGATACTTTGCTATCTTTTCTATACCTCTCATATTGATTTATTTCATCATTTGGGACTGTAAAGTTAATCATCTGGCACTTTCTACTGTCTTTGTCCACTACCAAATCAGGCCTTCTAGCTTCTATTACTCTGTTAGTTTGAATGTTAAAGTCCCACAATATCTTATATTTTTTCTTTATGTTCATACCATTTGTCAGTAAGGTCAAATCCTAGCTTTCTACATAACTCCCAGTGGTTTACTCTCCGTAGGTTATCATGTCTTTTCTGGTATTCTTTCTGTGCCAGCATGCTACATTCACTTATATGAGTAACACTTTCCTCTTTTGATTTGCATAATCTACATTGGGAATCTACTTAGTTTTTGTCTATTTTGGGTTTTATCCAATTAGTCCTTAATTCTTGATCTTATGCAGCTACTAAAAAACTTTGTGTCTCCCTCTTCAGCTTTCCTTTCTGCAAACATAACCATATCTCATTAGTACTATTTGCTGCAACTATCTTTGGAAATCTACCGCGCAAAGCTTTCTCCTGCCAGTCAGATGACTTTTGTTCTTTTTTCTAGTTTTTGTTTCATTTCGCTTTTTAGTTTCCCTATGTCCTGCTGCTACTCTAGCAGCTCTTGGTAAACTTTCTTCACTATTACCTACATAGGAGTCTATATCTACTCTGGCTAACTCCACGCAATCTTAGCCCTCTTCCACCTTCCTCAGGTATATTCAGTCAAGACAGAGGTTAACATTTTATACATTGTTGTTAAGCAGGTTATGGGTCTATAATATTTTGGTTCATTTGTTTCTTCATTTTCTAGAAGTAGGAATGTTACGCCATTAACTAGCCAAGAGAGAATCATACTAGGTTGTTGCAAAACAATGTTGTGAAGCTTTGTTAGCAGTTCATGGCTCTCTGGGAAAGCATTCAACCAGAAGTTAAGAATCTTATCCTTTCCTGGAGACTTCCATTTGCTTGACTTCCTGAGAGTAGATCTTACAACATCTATCTTGATACCCTCCCATTTTTGCTCTTCTAAGAAGTCTAAGTCTGTAGATATTTTATCAATCCAAGGGGCATTTTCATTGTGTTTTTTCTTCTGCCCAAATTTTATTCCAAAATTCCTGCACTTCTTTTGATGGGAAAGACTTTATTGTAACTTGTATTTTCCCTATTTTCTAGTAAAGATTTTTTGAGTCATTTTTTAACATGTCCTTGAAGAATCTAACGCGACTTTCATACCTTGCTATGCGGGCGGCTTTAGCACATACCTTTTGCTTGACAGTTTCTTTGGTGGTATCGATGTCAAATATAGTTTTCATATATTTTTTTTATAATATTCGGGTTTTTGTAGGTTTGATAGTCTTGTAGGCTTGATAGTCTTACGCGCACTTTCCATGGTCTCTGTAATTCAATGGCATAGCTTCCAGTGTATATTATTATTATTATTATTATTATTATTATTATTATTATTATTATTATTATTATTATTATTATCATTATTATTATTTATTATTATTATTAAGGCGGCGAGCTGACAGAATCGTTAGCATGCCGGGTGAAATGCGTTATGAGTTCTACGTTCTTAGTTCAAATTCTGCCGAGGTCGACTTTGCCTTTTATCCTTTCGGAGTCGATAAATTCAGTACCAGTGAAGCACTGGGGTAGACGTAATCGACTAGCTCACACCCCAAAAATTTCAGGCCTTGTGCCTATCGTAGAAAAGATTGTTATTATTACTGTTGTTGTTATTATTGTTGTTGTTGTCTTTGTTGTTGCTGTTGTTATTATTATACGAAAGCTATTACTTGCTAATTAATTAACAGAAATATTAACCTGGCATTGGTGACAAGTCTCCTCAAATCACAAATGTTGTTTCAGAGTTCTCGCAGAATAAATATGCCTCTTTTTTGCATGTTAACATAACGCATCTCAATTTCAGTACCCTTCAGATTCTTAGGTAATGGTTTGAGTACATCAATAACTAGAACAACAATTTTCACCCTTATGTTTCACATTCTTTTCATCCCATTAACTGGATCCTGATATTTTTTCAATTTCCTCAGTCTCTTTGATATCCATTATACTATCATACGGGATTGCAAAGTCAATGATCTCACACTATTGCTCTCTCTCTCTCTCTCTCTCTCTCTCTCTCTCTCTCTCTCTCTCTCTCTCTCTCTCTCTCTCTCTCTCTCTCTCTCTCTCTCTCTTTCTCTTCCATGACCATCTCCGCGCTCCTTGCTTCAACAGTAAGATCATTATCTATGGAGAAATTCATAAACCCATGTAAATATCATTCACCATTTTAGCCTCTGTTTCCATCACTTCAAATCCACAAATTCGACTCTAAAAAATTAGTGCATTCTCTTACCGGTACAGCCATGTCTACATTTGTACTCTTTTTATGCTAGCTTACTGCATTGACTTGTGTTCAAATACCATTGAGCTCGACTCTGCCTAACATTCATTCGGGGTCGATAAGATGTCAGACACACGCCTTTCGTGTTTATTTAAATAGATTTGATGCTCTTTAATATTTATAAAGGACTTGAAAGCTTCCTTCGCATCATTATATCTGTTATTTTGATATCAGTATCACTTCCCAGAATGGACCATCACTAGAGCGATAACCGAATTTTAAATTTTTATTTAAATTTATCAAACTTTTATTAATTTTTTATTAGAAGGCGTGGCTGTGTGGTATGAAGCTTGCTTCCCAACCGCATGGTTCCAGGTTCAGTTGCACTACGTGGCACTTCAGCCAAGAGTCTTTTACTATAATTTCAGGCCGATTAAAGCCTTCTGAGATGATTTTGTAAATGGAAACTGAAAGTAACCCGTCGTTTGTATTAGTCCCCCACCACCACTTAACAACCGATGTTGGTATGTTTACGTCCCCGTAACCTAGCGGTTCGGCAAAAGAACCCAATAGAATAAGTGCTGAGTTTGAAATTAAAGTCCTGGGTCGATTTGTTCAACTGAAAAGCATTTCAAGGCGGTGCCCCAGTATGGCCGCAGCCAAGTTACTGAAACAAGTAAAAGAAGAAGAGAAAAAAAGAAATTTTTCACTATAGGAAAGCAAAAATTAAGTACAAAAACTGGTTTGTTTCAGATGTTTGTTTATTTCAATAGATTTATGCAATGTACACTATAATAACTAAAATTTGGTTGGTTGTGATGACTTCAGTTCCGAGAATGACATGCATTATTAAACTGTATTTAAGGTGGCGAGCTGGCAGAATCGTTAGCCTGCTGAGTGAAATGGTTATTGGTATTTCGTCCAACCTTGCGTTCTGAGTCGTCGAGGTCGGCTTTGCCATCTATCCTTTCGGTGCCGATGAAATAAATACCAGTTACGCACTAGGGTCGATGTAATCGACTTGTGCTATAGTAGAAAGGATTATTAAATTGGATTAGTCAGTGAATTATATTTATATTCTTGTCGTCAGCTGTGGTGATTTTGTCGCTGTTCTTCAAGAATCCCTCGATGTTTGGGTCAAAGTTGATCAAAATAAGTAGATATTTTTACAAGACAAGCTATGGAAGAATTCAGCCTTCTTTCTACCTTGGTGCGGCCCCTGGAACGAAGTCTGATGGTAGGGTGTCTGGGACGTGGGCGGGTACATCATGGGCAAGTGCGGCACCTGGAAACTTGACTGAGTTTGCAACTTCAGCACCATAGGCGTTGTTTACTAAAATATGAATGTCGACACATTAATATATATA
>NC_068989.1:16394932-16395694 GCF_001194135.2 Octopus bimaculoides
ATATATATATATATATATATACAGGGTAAAGACCAAGTTTCTATCCGAGGCGCAGCCCGTTCAGGGAATCAAATTCACTATCTCATGATTGTGAGCCCAACACTCTAATCACTAAGCCATGCGCCTTTACGTGTATATATTCCTTTACTGTTGATTGTCGGGATAAAGACGGCTCAGTAGCATAGTAGAGATTAATAATATATTTTATTTTTGTTGATTCAATCTGTTGCTACTTTGAGTTTCGTCTGTGGATGCACAGGGTATTTAGGCAAGCTATGCCACATGCATAAATTTGTACACTTTTAATGTGTACAAATTATGTAAATCCAAGTAATTAGCTTCATGTGGCATGAATAATATCTAGTGTTGTATTATATGAAAGTTAAAGAAATGTATCCATACTTACCAATTGTAAACAGGCAAAGAAAAGCAAACAGCAGTAACATTGTGACCTTCATTGTTTTTTATCTGTAGAAAAAAACAACAACAATGAATACAACAACAAGTTTTACTTGCCAACTCATAATGATTACAAGGTGATGATTATTAGTTGGTGTCTTAGTCTAACTCTGATTGGTCCTGGTTACGTAAGACTATGATCAAAGATCACTGGCATAGGGCATGTAAAACAGCAATTAACAATTTGTCATTTCCTTTATAAAAACAAAATTCATTATTCTTATGGGGAGTAAGCTGCTATTTCTAGTAAGCCAAGATGACATATATATATATATCTATATATCTATATATATATATATATAT
>NC_068989.1:16395885-16400645 GCF_001194135.2 Octopus bimaculoides
TATATAGGCTCCTCCCGTTAAATTGTTTTAATTGATAGTAGTTATGACTTCTGGGATTTTATTGAAAACTTCACCAACGTCATCATAGTAAATAGATTATAGTTATGGCTAACTCCTAGTTATCCTGTTTTATGTGTTGCTGTTATACAATATCAGCTAACTTATGTACGACATTTATGAAGTCAGTTCAATAATATGCTGAAATTTACAGATTCATCGCTCCAGCTAAACCGTGATTCCACCTAGAACTACATTGCACAATCCGACATGCAGTGTGAATGTCGAGACATTGTATCATCTTGTTATATTTCTTTCTGCATCTGTCTGCGAGTAGATTTTGGGTAATGGCCAAGATAATAGATTAGATAGACTTTTAGAGAATGGTAGCTGTTATTCTTCCCTTTAAACTATCGCTTGATCTAATAGAAATAGAAACCAAATCACCTTCAAAATTCACACTTTACTACTAAAATTTGATGAATGTAGTTCATTGTAAATACATCACAGTAGATTTCATCACAGAAAATTAAATCAAATGTATCACCGCCTGTTAATTTCATCTGATATTTCGAGACGATAGATTGTCCGTAAATTCATTGGTATACCGGACACATCGTTTTAAAATTAATCATCATGCATTTTATTCACAGTACAAATTCATCGCTAAACATTATTTACTGTTTTGCTTTGTATTGTAAATAAACAGCATTTCATTAACAATGAAGCAGAAATTCTAAAGCGAAACATTTGCATTTACAATTAGAAAATTTTCACAATACTTAGAAAAAGGAATCATCGAGAACTGAAGTAATGCTCGCAATAATTTTGCACAAAATAATTTTACACAAAATATTTTACACAAAATATTGAATAGAACTTACCTGTCGATTGACTGGAAATGTAAACTGATTCTTCAAAAATTATACCCCTATATTTATATAAACCTGAAAACATCTGTTTTAAATCAGCTGTGACATCAAGCGTGATATTTTGTATCTAAGAGATTATAAACAATAGAGTAAGTCTGTAAATAATAAATGCTTTTATTGTTATCGTGGTAAGCATTTTTATAGACTATTGTTCGTTAAATCGTACTTATTTTGCTGAATCTTTCTTAACCAACTAATCTTTTAAAACCAACTAAAGCCTCTTAAATGCATGACTGAATACCAAACATCAATATATGGATTACTGTTTTATAAAGATTAAAGGCTATCTTTTATTAATTAATGCTGTTATTTTAATCAGCTCAAATCCCGGAAACATTGATAGTCAATGAATGTCAAAATCACATAGAATTGGAATCAGAAGAATTCTTAGAACGTTTCTTCCCTCCCCAATTTAAAGTAGTAAATCGTTTGACCACATTTTTTGTGATCCTAATTGTTAAAGTAGCTTCATAGTTAGACATCAATTAGCAAATATATACTATAGTCAAAGACCACCAACTGTAAAATTGTCGTGATTAGAATTATTGTATATCTAAAAGAAATCTCAAAAAAACTGATGGAAAATAGTGTGCAATAATTACAAAAAAGATACGAGTTCCTGTCTATCTTAAAAGGGACTGGGAAGATATGGGAAGATAGAAAATAACGCTGAAGGGATTTTTTCATAGAAAATAACAAACGAAATTTAGAAGATAATTAAGAATGTAAAGCATTATATATGCAAAATACTCTTAATGAAAAATTGTACCTAAGTGTGTTATTAGACTTCCTAATGGCGAACCAAGTAAGTATCCAAGATGAAATTTTGAAGGGACATATTCGTTAAAAATGATACTATTAGCGGCGGAGGCAGTATTAATACCGAGAGTTACTATATATCGCCACTCAAACGTGGATGTTATGCTAGAATAAACTTTACTGCAGTAGATACCATGAGAGAAACTCTCCTATAGGCTTTTGGTGCAAAATGCACTCTTGTGAATATCACTAGCGGAGAGATAAATTCCCACCAACTCCAGCACCAAGACCACCAGCTCACGGGATTTCTACCTTCTTTTGTCTTGTCAATGATAGACACTCGACCGTTAGCGATAGCAGTTACTTATCTCTTTCAGTATATATAGAAATTCAGTGCCAGATTGATGTAACGATTAAACAGTGAAATTATTAATAATATACACTGAATACAAGTGTGTGTGTGTGTGTGTGTGAGACTGTGTTTGACAACCGATGCTTGTTTACGTCCCCGCGACTTTGTGGTTCGCCAAAAGTGAATAAGTAGCGGAATAAGTACTTTGAAAATAAGTACTTGGGATCAATTTATTCAAGTAAACCTTTCGAGGTGGTATTCCAGCATCAACCGCAGTCCAATATCTAAAGACAAGAAAAAAATTAAAGTAAAAATTAGACGTAAAATATTTCTTGCAAGTAGAGCGGACCACTTAGACGTTGTTTTAATCAACTATTGACGGATGAAAGATAACACCAACTCGGCCAGTCGTGAAAATGCAAAACTGAATTAAACAACAAGCTATACTACGCGTTGCTCTACAGATTTTTTCATTCATTACCTTTTAGCAAGTACAACAGCGATTTGTAATATTAATACAAGGCTACAAGATGTTGGACTGATTGTAATCGATTAAATAGCTCAGCAATGTTTATTTCAGTCCTGGGAATATTGAAAGGTAAAATTGTGCGCTCAAAACGTAAAAGGAAATGTATAAATACAATAAAACAGATTGTCCAGCTCATTACCAAAGAAACTGTTAGTTATATTGGTCTACTACTTTATCAAAATTCTTGGATGGTCCACCAATATGCTAAAAATAACAGCAAATTCCACTCAAATTGCTCACCTTCATCTTAAAATAGTTCTTATTGTGTAATGTAGACTTTACTATGACGGAAAAAATGTCTACGAGACACCACCTGCTCTGAGGCATGATATAGTTGCAAAGACTGTTTACAATGCTATCTGCAGAAAGGATTACTCTGAAGTATGCATCAAAGGCATGTCAGAACCAGCAGGTATTCACATTTTTTAAAACAAGGAATACTGGTCGAACACCCCGATAAAAACATCAACTTGGTGCAAGCATAACAGACCTGATATTGTTCTATGGGACAGGGAATGAAAATCATTCACTGATGTAGAGGTCAGATGCTCGGCGGAGGTGAATGTACAATCAAAAGTCTTGGGAAAAGAGAATATTTATGGCGAATTAATGCGGAACGTACAGCTCTTGTACTCTGATTATGAATTCTGGTTTGTACCTACAATCATAGGTGCATTAGGTTATGTACAAGCAAATTTGTACAAAAATCTAGAAATACTCGGCTTCACAGAGAAGAGCAAAAGAAACTGACGCGAATTTTCCAAGTTCAATCTATTAGTGGCACACTGAAGATTTGTAAGACATTCCAATAATTCTCCACCTGAGATTCTTATGTGAATAGATGCACACACTTGGGTGTATTCATCGACAGTTCAACCAACTTACCAACTCAACCACATATTTGCAGCACATGAAACTCTCTTAACTAAAAGTCTTCTCGCTTTGTTATCGACCGGTTTCAATTCTCTGAAGATCATAAAACTCAAAAGTAAAATATGTAAGCATACATTAATGCATACATACATAAATACATATATGCATGCATTCATAAATACTTACATACATACATACATACATACATACATACATACATACATATTGGGATCCTGGGATATGTAACAGACTGCCTAAATACCAATCTTGAGAAATTAGGCTTCTCAAAACCAGAAAGGAGAAAGCTGATTCGAAGACTACAGATCCAATCCATCACTAGAACTGTAAAAATCTGTAAAACTTTCCAGAAGTTTATCATTTAAGTATATATGAGCATATCTAGATATGCAACTATATGCATGAGAAGACATACATACATACATACATACATACATACAAAAATACCCCGTTGATGTTGAAATTCCAATAAAGGAGCCTTGGAATTAGGTTAGAAACTGGTCCTTTCTCTACTGGCAAAAAATCTTGAAATAAAACTGAATCTGTACATATGCATACATGCATACATGCATATATACATACATACATACATACATACTCACATATAGACATACATACATACATACATACATACGTACATACATATAGACAGACATACATACACATCGCAATCCCTTCTCATCTCCCATCTTGACATTCGTCTTCTCCAGCTCTTTATCATATGTAGATAACGTCATTTTCAATTAGAAACACTGCGACTTCATACATTTTTTCTGAACGCATTCTCCTTTCCTTTAGACGGATCAGCAATTTGAGTGAATTTTAGGTTCCAGAATTTCAGTACTCTTGCCTCTACCTGCATCCACAAGGTACCTCATGCTGGCTCCCTCTCTCGTTCTAATATCGGTCTTTTCATCTATAACATTACTTACCTGCTGCCCACCCCTCGTCTACTTTCCACATCTCTGATCGCTTTACATCCACTGACATCTCTGTAGTTTATTTTATATGACAGAAACTGATAAAGTGTTAGCCGATCGTTTTAGGCAGCCAACATTTCTTAGATTTCCAACAAAATAGCGTTGGATCATTTTAGTCAGCCGCTTGCCATTTCAAGCCGCCGCACCGACCTTTATCTTATGGTCTCTTCTGTTTCCATCACAAACAACAGTTGAATTTCTGCTTATGAAAAGACGCCAGTCGAAATATCAGCAATCCCCTTGTTTTCCTCTAACCAACACACACACACACTCTCTCCCCGTTTCTCTCTCTCTCTCTCTCTCTCTCTCTCTCTCTCTCT
>NC_068989.1:16400726-16402285 GCF_001194135.2 Octopus bimaculoides
ACACACACACACACACACACACACACACACACACACACACACACACACACACACACACACACACACATACACACATACACACACATACAAATACACGCACGTAAACATCCAGAATATTCATCACCCTCATCTCTCACGCGTTATACACGATGTTTTGCTTACATCTAAAAACACTTGATGCCTATCTATTTATTAAGTATACATTTTATTTTGTCGATATCTCATGCATCCTATTATATCATTTACAGCATAAATCCTATTGTATCAACATCATACTAGCTCATATATACGCAATTACGCTTCTTATGTCAGTATCACCTGAATCGTTTTTACCCTTACCTTCAATTTCTACACTCTCTTCTCAAGCACATTTACAAAACTGCTCCTACATTCAGAAACCACTTACACCCGTAAGCTTTCATTTTGTTGTTATTTAACAAGCTGCTTTTAACAAGCACTTTTTTCTATAACAAGATGTTTAATTAGAAGTAAATTTCCTCTCTTGTCCACCGATGTTGACAAGAGACAACCTATCCGAAAACTCGATATTTCTTCCCTTTTATTCACAGTGTAATAGGTTGATATTTTTACTATTGCTTGTTCTTGATATTTTGAGGAGTTTGGGAGAAAGGGTTGTTTTGTTTTGTTTTTTTTTTGTTTTTTTATTTATCTGTTTTCGCTTTCTTTTTTTATTTTATCGTTGTGGATATTTCTATTTCTGCAATGACGGAAATTAAATCTGAGGATTACATGAATACTGGATTTCGAATTCTGAAGAGAGCTGTTTAAAGTTTGGTATCAAAAAAGTTTCAGCTGCTCAAACAATCAAACAATGATTGCGATAAGGGATATACACAAACAATAGTGCTCACACACACATACATATGCACATATGACAGACGTAAATTTAGATTAACACACACATACACAAACACATATATACTCACAGAACCTATTTCATTTACAACATGGCTGATTGTGAGATATTTTCCAAGACGGCAATAAAGCATTACAGAGACAAAATATAAATAACAATGTATTTGTATTCCAGAATATTCGATAAAATTTGCAGTTTGCAAAAGTACTGAATGAAAATTTATTTCAATGCGGAAAAATAAAAATCAACAAATGCAGAATTGAATTGACTTAACATAAAACTAGTTCTCTCGCAGTTTGTCGGTTTCAGAAGGTACAAAAATAAAACTCCGAATAGCAGTATTTGGTTTTGATACCAATGAGTCTCAAAAGAAGCTACTTTGCTCGTTGCGAATCAGTGACCGATGGTCGCTTTGTTTACAATATATTGCTAGCTGGAGTGAACCCTGGCAATCTCTCTGGCGACGAGGTGCTCGCAACTGCAGATGAGCCAACCAGCTCGAAACTAAGTCAGTCTTGCTGTTAGATGATGGTAGAGGCTCGCTCCCCTGCTAGAAATATATATGTATGTACAGAGTGCAGGCTGCACCGATAACCAGCTGGCGGAAAATCTGCCTGAGGTTAAACTAGTAGAAACATGGAACAACCACTTTAATGTGGCGATTAACTTGACTGATATATAT
>NC_068989.1:16403652-16404185 GCF_001194135.2 Octopus bimaculoides
ATATATATATATATATATACGTACACTTCCCAGGCTTCTACCAAGTTCAGTCACAGTAGAAGATTATTCGGATTAAGTGCTGCGCAGTGAGATTGAACTCAAAATTACGTGGTAGTGAAGGAATCCTCTTAATCATACAGCCATACCCCATACATACATATACACTCACATATATGTGTGTATGTATGTATATGTGCACACATACATATATGTATAGAGAGAGACACATACTGACGCAGACACACATATACACACACACATAAATACACACACATAAACACACACACACACGCACACACACATAAACACACACACACGCACACACGCGCACACACGTGTTAAACAGGGTATAACAGTATTTGACCATTTGAACCTTCTAGCACCATCACTCAACAATACCACTATCTCTCCTACCACTTGTCTAGCATCATCGCCTATACCGCCGCCACCACCACCACCACCACCACCACCACCAATACCAACAGCAAGAACAACAACAAAAACAACAACAACAGCAAAAACATCAACGACAA
>NC_068989.1:16406371-16408928 GCF_001194135.2 Octopus bimaculoides
ATATATATACGCATGTTCGTATATATTCGTGTGTGTATATGTATATATATAGGAGCAAATTTAAAAAGATTGCCAATTATGAACAGTAATATCCTTACATATTTTTATAATTTATATATATAGATATAGATATGTAGGCGTAGGCAGGCTGTGTGGTTAGAAGCTTGCTTCCCAACAACATGGTTCCGGGTTCAGTCCCAATGCGTGGTACCTTGGGTAAGTATTTTCTGCTATAGTCTCGAGCCGACCAAAGCCTTGTGAGTGGATTTGGTAGACGGAAACTGAAATATATATTTGTAAATATATATATATGTGTGTGTGTGTGTGTGTGTGTGTCTGTGTGTGTGTGTGTGTGCGTGTGTGTGTGTGCGCGTGTGTGTGTGTGTAAATGTAGAACGTTGGTATCACTGCTCAACACCGCATTAGTGGATAAATAATTTCGTTATTTTTTAATTAAGGCTACCATTGGTTTCATGTTAAGAAGAGTATGAAAATATCCAAGTATCTTAACAATTTTTCAAGCCGATCACATGAAGAAAGGTGTTCACTTCCATTTTGGAAAAAAATCTCTTTGCTGGTTCGGTAAAGCGACAGACAGAATAAGTACTAGGCTTAAAAAATACATCTGGGGTCGATTTCTTTTGCTAAAATCCTTAAAGGCGATGCTCCAGCATGGTCACAGTCAAATTACCTTAAGCAAGTAAAAGAATAAAAGAATATATATGGTATTCTGACGTTCTGACTATTCTGTAGTTCACTGCCTGATAGATAATAAAGAGACAAGAAGAAAAGTAGTGTCGTCGATTGGTTGGAGTAAAATAGCGAAGTATAAAGATCCGAAACGTTATTTTATATTCGACTCACAATAAATTAACTTATCGAATATCTTATTGTTAACTGTTACCAGTGCAGACCTTTACCAGCTTCTTTTGAATCTGGAGTTGACCAGGTACGACAGGATACCATAAGATAGCAATAAGATAAAGATTTTTAAAAAGAAGTAAAAAAGTGTTTTTTTATTATTATTATGTGTTTTACAACCAGAATTATAAGAAAGTAATTGAGACTGAGAGGTATCAGTTGTCTCAGCCATTCTAAGTTATAGAATCAGATAACATGATAGCATGGCATAGAGTTAACAACAGACTTTTTAAACATATTTTTCAATAAATTTTTATTAAGGCCAGAATTCTCTTTTATTTTGCGTTAGTGAGATGTCAATTGTTTCAGCCATCTTATTCTTTAGAATAAGATTGCATCTTTTTAAAAGCTATTTCTTAATAAATGTTGCCACAAAACATACTATAACCAATGAAAAGGCCTCTACGAAATCGCTGAACTTGCTAACAATAGTAGGTAAATATTCCACTTTTCAATGACACCCTCCTTCTGTCGGGAATGAAGAATACGTTGGACAATCTAGTTCCTGTTATATACAAAAAGCTGTGATGGTAATACACGGAACTTCTTTCACAGGAGTGTTTGATGAAGACAAGCCTGTCGCTGAATAACATTAACAACAATGATATAAAGAAACAGAAATAAGGGTTGTTTTTTTATTTTATTATTATTTCATTAAAGTTTTCTGTTAGTCTTATTTTTATCATGGTTTGGGAGTGCTCAGTGAATAAATTTTGTGACGTCAATGTTGCATTATTTTACCTCAAGGACGCACATTGGAAAAAAAAACTCGCTCTTTCTTTCACCTCTCTCTCTCTATTTATCTCTTTCTCCCTCCTTCTCTCTCTCCCCCTCTCTCATTTTCATTCTCTCTAACTTTGTTGCAGCTTTCTTTTATATGTTTATTATAATTTTTTTTCTCTCTATTCATTCCTGTTTTTGAAGTCCAATAATAATCCTGTTATTATATCAAAATAAGTAAAAGAAGGCTTGGGTGGGAAGTAAATAATAAAAACAGTTTCTGTACCAGTGGAGAAGATTTTTCTCGGCCGCTGATTGGTCGGCAAACGATATTACTTCCATTATTTCTTTTTATCTATTAAAAACCTAGATTCATTCGAAACAAACATCAATTCAAATTACACACAAACAATAAAATATGTAGGCAAGGTACGTGAGAGCGAACGAATAAGTGTAGGTGTGTATGTGAGAAAGTTTATCTTTATAAGAGGCAACCGTTTACACATTACTTATTGTATATTTCTAGACGAGAGAAGTCTAAACATGTCTATGATACAACTGTTCATTTCGTTCTGCGTATTCGTGCTCTCGGCAGGTGAAATCCAAGAAATTACAGTCCCAAACGATGCTTGGGATGGCGTAAGTTATTATTATTATTATTGTTCAGTAGTTTTATTTTTATAACGTGCTTTCACTTCACTACTGAGCGCAGCTCTGTGCGCCTTGGGTATGTACTGTGGTTTGCTGTGGTGCTCTTATGGTTACTGTATTGAAAGTGTTTTGCGTAGGATGTGCGCTGTGCCCAGTAGTGCAATTTTCTGTATGTTATATATATTTGTAAGTCCTGGTGTTTTTGTTATGTATTTGTCTGAATATTTTTTTATTATACCTAAGGCACCTAAGGCACCTTATTATT
>NC_068989.1:16411263-16412507 GCF_001194135.2 Octopus bimaculoides
CTATATTTTTATGTTGAGCGCGTGTGTAAGAAATATAAAAGTTGCTAGAAACAACAGCCAAATCTCCCTTAAATCACACAAAGTAAACGGAATTTTAAAAATCTAATTACTGCACTGGAAAGTTCACATTGAGAAAATTCCATTGATGTAAAAATGTTTACGAAAAAGTGGAAAATGTGGATTTCTATAAACTTTTAAAAAGGCTTCACACAGACACACAACTTCAGCTTTATATATTAAGATATACACACACATACATGTGAGCGTATGTGTGCATATGGATATATATATATATATATCCACAATGTAGGCACGTAGTTTGGTGGTTGAGGTGTTGCACACATGACCATAATATTGTGGTTTCAATCTCTGGACTGGGCAATGTCTCGTGTTCTTGAACAAAACACTTTATTTTCTGATGCTCCAATCCACTCACCAGACATGAGTAATCCTGTGATATAGGATGAAGGCGTGTGTCGTTATGATTAGGGTATTCAGTTTAAGGTCGAGAGTTCTATTTCCGACGGCGCATTGAGTCCTTGAGCAAGGCACTTTATTTCTCGTTGCTCCTGTCTACTCAGCTGGCAAAAGTGAGTCGTACATACTTGTAATGAACTGGAACATTCGTCGCAGTGACAGACGGAGATTCAGATTATATTAACATCAGGAGCATTGAAAATGTATTCCCTTGTGCCTATAACGCAGGGATCCCACGAACTAACAACACACATACACACACAGACCTTGTGTGTGTGTTCGATTTTGTTTATTTACCTTGAGGTATTTCTAATTCATATTTGAATATATATACACAGAGAGAGAGACGGAGAGAGACAGAGACAGACAGACAGACAAACACACTGACAGACAGACAATGTCGAGAAAATCCTTTCTAATGTAGAGTCAAGAAGGCAATATATTCAGATAGAAAAGAAATATGAGAAAACGTCAAAAATTCAGCTTCTGTTTAATGCTATTGTCTGTTCTCTACCTTTTTCAGACGCATTCTGTCCTCTGTGCTACCATTAAAGTTGCTCCAGATTCCTATGTCTGTAAGTATATTAATCTTTTTAAGAATCCCACAATAAATAATAGCTTGAGTGTCTCTGCGTTAGAGATAGATAGATAGATAGATAGATAGATAGATAGATAGATAGATAGATAGATAGATAGATAGATAGATAGATAGATACTGAAGGAGAAATGTATGTGTGTGTATATATATATATATATATATAAATATA
>NC_068989.1:16412830-16416117 GCF_001194135.2 Octopus bimaculoides
ATATATATATATATATACACACACATATATAAATACAAGATTTAAGGAATGGAGTAAATATAATCCGGGCTTTCGAAAGTGATAAATATCCAAGCGAGATGTATACTGCAGGTTATTCTTTGGGCCAAGGATATTTTGATTAAATGAATCTTTACATAGTCGCAAGCAGGTACATGTTTACACATGGAAGATTCAATCACACAATCATGTTTCCAACTTGTAGTGTCTAATGTGGACTTTCTGATCCGTTGTAGTGTATTGTGTCAGACAATGCGCCACACAGACGGCATTTCGTCTGGCTCTTTACGTTCTGAATTCAAATTCTGCGGAGGTCGACTTTGCTTTTCATCCTTACGGGGTCGATAAATTAAGTTCCCTTTCTCAAAATTGCTGCCCTTGCGGCAAAATTTGAAACAATTATTATTATTATTATTATTATTATTATTATTGTTATTATTATTATTATTATTATTATTATTATTACTACTACTACTACTACTACTACTACTATTATTATTATCATCATCATCATCATTATTATTATTATTATTATTATTATTATTATTATTTGGGTTTTGCTCAAGGTCGGTCTTATTCCTGGTAGGGATTAAGTGAATGGCGGATTACAACTGTAACCGTAGGTATCCATAAGTTTTCAGCAATCTTTCAAGTGCTTAGAACCCACCTGATAATCCTTGCTGTCCCTAAAAGACAAACTTTCTGTAGGAGCTCTACCGGGCATTCTGTTTCAATCTCCTTCAGCCATTTGTCTATATGTTGGCTACCTGTTCCCGTCGCACCGATTATTATAGGCACGACCTTTACTGTTCGCATGCTCCAAATTCTTCCCATTTTAAATTTTAAGGGAATTATTATTATCATTGTTGTTGTTGTTATTGTTGTTGTTACTATTATTATTGTTATTATTATACAGACTCTTTTGAACCAATTCGTAGACCAAAGACTGTTCGTCATATAAGTGTGGCTGTATGTGATGCTGAACTTGATACAACGAAAATCTGGTAAGTTCTTTTTTTTTTTAAATATATTTTGCTAATTTGATATAAACTATTGAAACTATTGAAAATGAAACCATATAAAAGTGAAACGATTGTATCACATTACAATAGAGATGTTATTGTTTCACTTTTAACACGTAACAACGAAACAGTTTAAGAGATTGCGACTGGTTCGCATTAGGTAAGAAGCTTAAAATTTTTTAGGCTCATGACACTCCATGTACCCTTAGTAATGCATATGTAAAACTTGAATGAAATCAGTTGGGTACTTCTCGAGTTTTAGAGATGCACACACACACACACACACACAAACACACACACACACACATACACACACACTCATTCTCAGATAGATAGATAGATAGATAGATAGATAGATAGATAGATAGATAGATAGATAGATAGATAGATAGATGTTAACACAGAAGCAACTGGTTACCTATTCGTCTGAACTACTGTACTGCAGTGGATTGTTCAAAGTAGGCATGCTTGTTCGTGATACTATAACATAACAGGACAATGAATTAGTAAACTTGGTACGGTGATGAAGAAAGTTCCTCGCGTTATCTCTCTACTTTCATTTACATTATGAATTCATTTCCACCGAAATCGACCTGTAATAGTCTGTGGTTAAGTTAATCGAGTGTACTTTATCCTCAAATTTTCTGGTTGTGTGCCAATATTTAGATATCAATAATTACAACATAAAGAATGGATTCTTCGTTTTTGTTTTGTTTTGTTTTTGTGTTTTTATTTATTTTATTTATTATTATTTTTTTGTTAATCGAATATAATTCGACGCATCATCTTTTCAGTCATCATGCCGTATGATGTTTTTTTTTTTTTAAATCTGTTTGCAGGGATTGTAAAACACCGAAAGAAGTTTGCCCTAACGGGATCAGTGATGCATTGTGGGCTGCAGCGAAAGATGCCCCAGGATGGAACTTACCAAAAGGTATGCTATATCCATTTCCATTAGGATACGGAAAATAAATTGTTAGGGTGTCCAAAATGGTAAGTCTCTGATCTGATCAATGCTGCAATATGGAGATCAATCTTAGCGGTCTTTATCATTTATAAATGTATTAAATTTGAATGGATAGAAATAGATACTGTGGGAATAGAAACCATCTCCAAAATTTCTTGTATATAAACATTTACACTCTGGTACTGGGTCTGTAATTTTCTAAAAGAAGTAAGTTGCTGAGCCACTGGACAGCTGCGATCGAGTAGACTTAAATGTTCTAGTCGTGACCATTCGATCTTTTTTATATAAATATTTCTACATTATCCGTATTATTTCCTTTTTTGAAAAGGTAGGATGTGATTTGAAGAGGTTCAGCTTAAATGCTGAACACAACATAGCTTTTAAACTTTTATCCTTTGAAGATTCATTCTTTGATCATATGAAGCATTTGAATGCATAGATTATTATCTTTTTGCTTTTTCAGACTATGCCTTTCGTATTAGAAAAAATTACAACTACGTCGTAGTTCAAATACACGCTCCCATGAATATGACACGTAAGTATACATCTTGTCTCTTAGCAGTTTTCTTTTTTAAACTTTTACCATTTCCGTCTAATGTAATACCTCCCACGAAATATTTTGTTTTTATTCTTCAATCTTTTTTTCTTTTTCCTATCAAATTTGATTCTCACAAGCTTTTACTCTTCATCTTTCTGGAGTCGATAAAATAAGTATCAAGTATATATTTAGCTTCATTTAATTGATTATATAGCTCCACAATTAAATGTATTGATTCATGCAAAAGTGAGAAATCATTATTTATTATTCATTAAGATCAGTAAGATGGTAGAAATGGGGAAACTGCGATACTATAAGACTTAGAGTGGTTAGTTTTAGCACAAGTGTGACTCACGTTAGATTATTTATAGTATATGGTGATTCTGTGTTATAAGCCCACCGGGGCCAACTTCTTGCATTCTTCCAGAGCCGAAGAAAATAAAGTACCAGTAAAGTACTGATATAAAATAAATGATATGATTTCAAATTTGACTACATGAAATTGGAAATTAATTTTGCTAATCTTGAATCTTATAGTGAACAGCACGAAATCTTTCAGTCGTATGGGAGTCAAACTAGGCATCACTACTCAGAGGTAAGTTACTTTATTTTTGTAATGAAAGTCGCAAACTTAACCCTGTTCTTTCTCTTATCACGTGTCTGTTGACATATTGTAAGTGAAGGTACTTATCACATGTAAATTATCGAGAAATATGTTTACATTTCCACTGATATATATATA
>NC_068989.1:16416476-16419940 GCF_001194135.2 Octopus bimaculoides
CTATATATGCCCCACCTCCCGTCATTGATCGTCTCGCTTTGTACATCATGTTTTCTGAATAGCCTAGACACGTTTTTTTCTTTTTCCATCTAGTTTTATTTATGTACTTCGTGGTAATTCCTCTAATAAAAGTCACAAGCTGACCTTGTGCCTACTCATTTTGACATTATAAACTAGTATCAGCCATGGTTTAGGCTTGATTCAGTCACCCATTCCTATAAATTTGTAGGTTTTGGGTTGCTGGGTTTTTTTGGGGGTTTTTTTTTGTTATTATTATTATTGTTTGAGGTTTTTTTGTTTTTTTTCTAACGAAATAATTTTATTATTGCAGACCGAAATATGTAGCAGCCCTCGCACTGTTTGGAAATGTAGGGTTCATTCCTGCCCACGCAACAGGTAAGATTATTTTCATTATTTATTTTGATAAGAAAATATATCGATGAACATATAGTTAAGTACATCACGTCAGTTAGATAGTGAGCTAAATACAGAGGCAGCTAGCTTGATCATCACCATCGTCTTAACGTCTATTTTCCATACTTACATGGGACATTGAGGTTAATTTTCTACGGGCGGATGAAGTTCTTGTCGCTAACCTTCACCTTTTCCCAAGCAAAGTAGTAATTTCCCATGACCTGACGTTTTGCAGAAGATTTGAAATGAATGACAGTTTCTATGACTGTGATTCTCATTAACAATACCCATGCACTATCAAAACATCGACACAAACACACATACTCACGCACACACATACTCACGCACACACATATGTATATGCATACGAAGGGTCCCTTTCGGTTTCCACCTACCAAATCCACTCACAAGACTTTGGTCTACCTTGATTTATAGTAGAACACGCGTGCCCAAGGTGCTGCGCTGTAGGACTGAACAAGAAACCACATGGCTGGAAAGCAAACTTCTATACCACACAACCATACGTGCGTCACTAAACAGATAAATGAACTGCCTGCTAATAATTTTTATATTTATTTCTTTATTGCCCACAGGGGGCTAAACATAGAGGGTACAAACAAGGACAGACAAACGGATTAAGTCGATTACATCGACCTCCGTGCGTAACTGGTACTTATTTAATTGACCTCGAAAGGACGAAAGGCTAAGTCAGCCTCGGCGGAATTTGAACTCAGAACATAACGGCAGATGAAATACCACTAAGCATTTCACCTGGTGTGCTAACGATTCTGAATATTATATATATATATATATATATATATATATATAAAGGGTAAAGGCCCCTTCGGTCATGGATGACCATGGGATTACACCTACAAAATTCTCAGAGGCACAAATCCGAGTAAGGTTGATTTTGGAAGATCAGCAGTCGCTCATGCATACCAACACCCCACACACACTCTCCACGCCACCGATGTTATCCAAGGAAAAGGGAAAGGCAAAGGCTGATACACCTTGGCACCAGTGACGTCGCAACCCATTTCTACAGCTGAGTGAACTGGAACATCGTGAAATAACGTCCATTGCTCAATAACACAATACACGGCCCGGTCCGAGAATCAAACTCACTACTTCATCATTGTGAGTCCGACTCTCTTACCACTGAGCCATGAGCCGAGGGAACTATCGGTTATATCGACCACTGTTGTTGGCACTCCGTCGCTTATGACGTCGAGGGTTCCAGTTGATTCGATCAACGGAACAGCCTGCTCGTGAAATTAACGTGCAAGTGGCTGAGCACTCCACAGACACGTGTCCCCTTAACGTAGTTCTCGGGGATATTCAGCATGACACAGTGTGACAAGGCTGGCCCTTTGAATTTCAGGCACAACAGAAACAGGAAGTAAAAGTGAGAGAAAGTTGTGGTGAAAGAGTACAGAAAGGGTTCAGCACCTTCCCCTACCGGGCAGGGGATGGAGGTGAACCCTGCTGTACTCTCCCACCACAACTTTCGCTCACTCTTACTTCCTGTTTCTGTTGTGCCTGTAATTCAAAGGGTCAGCCTTGTCACACTGAATATCCCCGACAACTACGTTAAGGGTACACGTGTCTGTGGAGTGCTCAGCCACTTGCACGTTAATTTCACGAGCAGGCTGTTCCGTTGATCGGATCAACTGGAACCCTCGACGTCGTAAGCGACGGAATGCCAACAACAACAATACTAGACATAATGAACGCTAATCGAGACAAAAAGATAAAATTCCCCTACAGAATCTCGAACATATGTACATACTACTTGCCAGTGAACATGTTACTGATCAAACTGCAAAAAGTACTTTAAGAAATATTTTCTGCTTATTATTCAGATTTTGTTTAACTGTAAGACTACTGTAGGGCAGAGGTATACGTGGGAAAACGAGAGTAGTGGTTCACAGTGCATTATAATTTGTTGCCAAGTTTGTGTCAACTCGTGTTAAATCCGGTCTCGTGATGAAAGATATTCAATTTCATTCACACAACTTACACACGTGAGACAGGATATCTGTTTATTTTATCTTGTGACTGAGAATTTACCGTGTTTTCGTAAATGAAATCGGTATTCTTCTGTAATATTGTTATATATTTCACTATAAATATTAGTTTGTTGAGCCAATGAGGTGTAGGTAGGTTTATTCCAGGACGCTAGAAATAGCAGTCCCCGTGGAAGATGCCCCTCCTGATTTCTACTACCCCTAAACTTCTTCCGTATGCTGTCAGGCCCGTCCTCCAATTCGCCATACTTTTTCCAAGCAATCGCTCAACATTCGATGCAATACCAAATAGGTTCATACATTCCATTATCCAAGAGTGTGGGATCATATCGTACGCCTTACGATAGTCGATCCATGACATGGCTAAGTTATTTTTCCTCCTCTTGCAGTCTCTTAGTACAGTTTTTTCTATCATGAATTGATCCTTGGTACCTCTGCACTTGCGCTTGCAACCTTTCTGCTCATGTGGCAGGACTCCATTTTTTTTCCAGATGTTCGTACATTGACTCTGCGAGTATTCCAGTCAATAATTTCTGCATACGTAGCAAACAGGATATCGGCCTATAATTGTCTACCGTATTGCCTTTTCGATGTTTTTCAAGCACAGTACTGTCCTACCCAATGTCAACCACTCTGGTGTTACTAGGTCGGCATTTAACAAGGTGTTGAGCTGCTCATTATTATTATTATCATTGTTATTATTATTATTTTATGTTTGACTTTTGTTTTGCATTTGTACAAGTTGGATCCAAGTCTCACCCAGAGACCTCAAGAGACAACAAGTTAGAAGTTCATGTAGGTGTTATGCCTAGGGTACCATATATTTGGATTTGTACAGTTTTGTTCAAGTGAATGTTTAAGAAACCATAAGAAAATTATGTTTGCTTTAAAATTTGAGATCACATAGACAGTATTTTACGTAGGATATGGGCAGTTCCCATGAGCACTATCTTTTGAACTTCAGCCATTTTGGGGTTTCCTGGAATCTGATCTAGGTAGTAATCAGCCCGTTTCGCTGTC
>NC_068989.1:16420192-16421891 GCF_001194135.2 Octopus bimaculoides
AAGATCTTTATATTTGCTCAGTTTTTGGTAGGTCTTGACAGATACGTTTATATCGATTGGGACAGTCATATCAATGAGGAGGCATGATTTTTGTCTGAAGTCTTTCAGTATGATGTCTGGCCTATTTGCGTTTATCTTTCTGTCAGTTTGAATGGTGAAGTTCCAGAGGAGTGCAATGTGATCATTTTCAAGTACTGGGGGTGGTTTGTGTTCCCACCAGTTTTTATCATGGGGCAAGTCCAGGTTTTTGCATATTACCCAGTGAATATATTGTGCAGCTCTATCATGCCTGTTGAGATACTCTGTAGGCGCATTATTATTATTATTATTATTATTATTATTATTATTATTATTATTATTATTATTATTATTAACTGCTGTTATTTATTTTAGACTTCACCGCAGACACTGCTTGTAATTGGCAATACAAAGATACGCCTCTCTTTGCATTTGGAATCCACTCTCATACCATGGGTAAGTTTAAAGAATTTTGAAACATCAAATGTATAAATATCGATACATATATTCAACGTTAGCACTCTAGTATGAAGTACACTTGTATCTTCTTTTTTAATCTATCGACTCGGGGATATATATATATGTATATACCAGTGGCGACTCCGGTACTCAGGTTGTTCGGGCTTAGCCTGAGTATAAATTTAGTGAAGTGAACGTGTATTTTCAAGCTGATTTAATTTCTGCCAACACTGACTTCAAGTATTTAATTGCAGCCAATAACTCGGGCTCCTTTGATTGAGCCTAGTCGCAGTTTATTTATTTTTGTTCAGCGTCTGGCAGTCGTCAAACAATATCATTCGTCGTAGACGTTCTCTCGACATCATCCACACGCATCTAACTCGGGTTCAGAAGATTACAGCCAGAGTTGTTATCTATAATCCAATTCATGTTTACTATACTCTAGTGGAGTCGCAATGGCCCAGTGGTTAGGGCAGCGGACTCGTGGTCATAGGATCGCGGTTTTGATTCTCAGACCGTGCGTTGTGAGTGTTTATTGAGCGAAAACACCTGAAGCTCCACGAGGCTCCGGCAGGGGATGGTGGCGAACCCTGCTGTACTCTTCCACCACAACTTTCTCTCAATCTTTCTTCCTGTTTCTGTTGTGCCTGTAATTCAAAGGGTCAGCCTTGTCACACTGTGTCACGCTGAATCTCCCCCGAGAACTACGTTAAGGGTACACGTGTCTGTGGAGTGTTCAGCCACTTGCACGTTAATTTCACGAGCAGGCTGTCCTGTTGATTGGATCAACTGGAACCCTCGAAAAAGAATGAATATCCCAAATCCTAATTTCTTCTAACAATTGATAATCTTTATTGATATTCGTTTTTGTTTTGCTTACTATGTTTCTCGCAGCAACAGCGATAACGGGCTACATATATTCTAATTACTCCTACACTGAGATTGTACGAGCTGACCCAAGATATCCAGAGGTATGTAGATTATCGTCATCATCATTATCATCATCATCATCATCACCACCATCATTATCATCATCATCATCATTATTATATGCATAATCAATACATTAATCAATGTCTATTTTACTCATTTTTAGCCAATAGTCAACATCGAAGGCCGTAATATCGTCTTGAAAAATAAAGATCTCCTCGTATGTATTTTAACATCTAATAATTTCTCTCTCTCTCTCTCTCTCTTTCTCTCTCTTTCTCTCTCTCTCTCT
>NC_068989.1:16421901-16422769 GCF_001194135.2 Octopus bimaculoides
CTCTCTCTCTCTCTCTCTCTCTCTCTCTCTCTCTCTCTCTCTCATCAGTATGTGCGTGTGTGTGTACGTGTGTGAGTGTGTGTGAAAAAGAAATTATTTGAAGAATCCAAGGACATAAACTTGGATAATTAAAATACAAACTGATGTACAGAATGTTGCAAGCAATAAACTCTTAATTTATTGAATTTTACCTTTCCGTAGGAAACAGAAAACAAAAACTTAGTTCTTCAAATTAACCAACCTAGACAGAAATCATTAAAAGTTTTATGAGCACTCCCGCTCCTTCTTTCTTTGTCAACTAAGATTTGTAACATAACAGTTTTCCTATTGATAATTTATTAACACGTATAGAATATCTCTAAAATTTACTTCGTAATTGATGCAAGCGAAGCAACACACGAACTTTAAACTTTTTCCACTTTTAAATCGTACTTTATTTTGCAAGATAGAAAACGAATAGTTTTTTACAAGGTCTTTTAAATGACTACATACAAAAATTTTGTGTCTGAAAATCCCAAATTAGATCTGACATTATGAAATATTTTGATGAAACACCGAATAATGCGATAACCAATCTTGAAGACTGCGTAAATCATTTACGTTGCTGTGTTTATGATGAGTTCTTCACTCCTTGATTCGTATAATCCATTGCGTGTGTGTGACTCCATGCTTGTGTGTGCGTGTGCGTGTGTGTGTGTGTGTGTGTGTGTGTGTGATTGTGTGCGTGTGTGTATGTGTGTGTGTGCGCGCGCGCATTAATAGCCGACGAGAATGCACCGTAGATCTTCACTCCGACATTCGAAATTCCGATTACTATAATGACAACTTTTTACTGTTTGCTCTAAATCATAACATATATATATATATA
>NC_068989.1:16423218-16428919 GCF_001194135.2 Octopus bimaculoides
TATACAGTAATAAAGAGAGTGGAGTGGCAGTGTACGCACATACGTTTTTGTAACAAAAAGGCAGTTTTTACAGGTGTTGTTTTGAAACAATTTAGTAGTAGTAGTAGTAGTAGTAGTAGTAGTAGTAGTAGTAGTAGTAGTAGTAGTAGTAGTAGTAGTAGTAGTAGTAGTAGTAGTAGTGGTTGAACAGAAGAAGAATTGGATGAATTTTTTAAGATTTACGCTGAATTATTTTTCAGATGATGCGCTGCACACTCACCAACCCAACTGATCAAAAAGCCAATTTCGGGTATGTATTTGTTACTTATGTTAATGTTTGATTATCGTTTTTTTTTTTACTGTTTAATTACTCAGTGTAAATACAGCAGGTCTGATGGTCTTGGTATTTACACATTCTAATGTGAGAGCATCGGTAAAATAGTTGTGTAAATGTTTTGGTGGTTGACGGATGTCACTTTTTGAATGGGGAAATTATCAAAATAGATGCAAACCAAGCCAAGTCCTTTATAGCACATACTTCAATTCTGAATTGATACGTAGAGTACATGGAGTCATATTCATGTTTAACGAATATGTATTAGTTACATGTTGTTAACTACAAGGATTTTAGTAGGGTTCATAAACAACGAACAGCTAAGTTTCGTTTTTCATGTAAGAAACATCAGGAATCGTTACCTAGAGCTAAGTTTGCTTTCCTTTTATTTTTTTATTTATATTTACAGGGTATCCACAAAGTCTGGGTACATTGAGTAAATAAAATCATAACATAAACAATTAAATATACGAAATAATAATTTCTTAAAGTATGTGTTAATCCCCATGTACCCAGACTTTGTGGACACCCTGTATAAAATAAATACCGGCCAAGTATCGACTTAAAATGTGGGAGAACACATTGCATAATGGAATCCCAGATATAAGATTGAAAATAAAAGGCAGAGTGGTCATGACTAGAATGTCTTTAATCTTTAATCATAGGTCTCGTAGATTAGATATGAACAAACTAATAGACAGCAGCAACAATATAGCAACCTATCTCAAGCTAACGGAGAAGCTTCTATGTGGGTTGACAGAAATAACAGTTAACTCTACCTCAAATCACAACCTACAGACATGAAAAAAGGAGGACATACTGGATAGTGTAGTCGTCGATACACTATGTCAGGAAAAATATTGGTTGGTCACGACTGGAATTTCTTTAATCATAGCTCTTCATGAATGGAGCCGACGTATGGATAAACAGCAACAATCAAATCCTGTCTTTGAGTAGACTTGAGTGATTTTCAAGTTGGTTTCATGCTTCACTAAGTTTTATATTTTCATTTCATGCTTTCGTGATATATATGATATATATTTTTTTCCCGGTATTCAATGTTTTTCCTTGGAATATCCTTGTACATTTTTAATAGAATTAAGATCGTGTAATTTCGATAAAGCGAAATTTCAATGATTTTTGTATCAAAATATTTCATTACTTGATTTGGAATATAGCTGAAGCATTATCTTGTTGAAAGTCTGACGTGTTTTTATCTTTATCAAACACAGCTAGTTTTCCTTCATTTTATCGCAGATTCTAATGTAGCATTTTTATTTGTTCCATAATGGTCAAAGTAGAACTTAGTATTTATCTCATTGTTGTGTGTTTTTTCATACATGGATTCATCCCCAGAGAAAGTTTTACCTTCACTATTACTATTTTTCGACTGGTTTTGATTTTTGTCAGTTCAGGTCACAATTATTCAGCTATAAATTTTTCTCAAAATCAGTATCTTTATCAGTTTTATTTTGTTTTTCTTTCGTTTATGTAATGGAGTGATACAGATTTTAAAGTTTTCTACAGCTTTTTTTCTTGCTATTTTTTATTTCCGTATCTGTTGTAAAAGTTTCTTTAACATCATGTTTTTTCTAGATTTTGTTTTGAATCAGATTATAGTTGAATTTTTTTTAAATTAACATTAAACACGTTTACTGAATTAGAATATTTTTTCATCCGGCGTCCTTCAATTTTCAATGAATTTATTCTGAAATACTTTCATTAGTTTTTGTAAATGTCTTCTGATTTTAGGCTTCTCTTTGATCTCATTAAAATGTTTTCCACGATGTTTTCCACGATAAATTGTAGCAAGGAAGTTTGAAATAGTTTTCTAATGTAATGACCATTTTTTTAATCAGAGCAAAGAGCAGCAGATTCGTCTTCTTTGGTCGAGTGTTTTAGTTCCCAAGTTAATTCTTTTGCTGCATGATGTCGATGGTCGGTTCAGTTATTTGATTTTACCTGTTGAAAAGCATCCATGAATTAGAGATCAATTCTATTGATTTGTTGATGAAATCGATGGGATCCTACATCTAACACAATTAGCTATATTCGAACTACAGAACTATTATGGCTTTAAAATCATCGTTTCACTGTCAATGGAGATATATATTTGATTCAATCTAATTAATTAGATGGTAAGAAATACAAACAGCTAGAAACTGAAAATGTGTTCAAGTGATAAATTATATTTTCATTAAATCCCCAATTATACGCTAGGGTCTTCTACTCTTGGGTTTTCTCCCTTTAATTTTTATTTATTTATTTATTTATTTATTTTTTAGTTTGTCGACGATATTTGTTTTGCATTCTATTGCTGAATATCCAAATATTAAAATTATTGCAAATTAGTGTTTTTTGGTTGTTGCGTGTGTTGTTGGCACTCCGTCGCTTACGACGACGAGGGTTCCAGTTGATCCGATCAACGGAACAGCCTGCTCATGAAATTAACGTGCAAGTGGCTGAGCACTCCACAGACACGTGTACCCTTAACGTAGTTCTCGGGGATATTCAGCGTGACACAGTGTGACAAGGGTGGCCCTTTGAAATACAGGTACAACAGAAAGAAGTAGTAAGAGTGAGAGAAAGTTGTGGTGAAAGAGTACGGCAGGGTTCGCCGCAATCCCCTGCCGGAGCCTCGTGGAGCTTCAGGTGTTTTCACTCAATAAACACTCACAACGCCCGGTCTAGGAATCGAAACCGCGAACCTATGACCGCGAGTCCGCTGCCCTAATCACTGGGCCATTGCGCCTCCACTGGTTGTTGCATGTAAACCATTGTTAAACTTCACTTCCCTTTGTGCACTCAGCATAGCCTGTACCTTTCAGTCCCTGGAAGGGAACGCTATCAGAAGAGATACATTTCTCATCATTTACTTTGTACCCTTTTTTTATATTTTTAGATACGAGCACACAGATCAAATGTGTAACTTAAACTTGTGGTTTGGAATACCAAAAGAATATGAAAATATATATAAACCGATTGTGTGTGGCAGAAATGCACAAAAGTTTAGTTTGGACGACTACGGCTACATCTTACCCAAAAATTCTAACAAGCCAGACATAGAAGGTTACAAGAAACTGATGTCGCAATTCAATTTGACAATGACGTCATATTAACAAGATTGAACAAAGTGACTTTGAATCTCAAGAAAGGTTCCCTTACGACAATGGATCAACTTAAATGATGCTATCCCGTTTCTATTTTGTCTCACTCATTTTTTTTTTCTTTGCTCCTCTCAGATTTTTCTCTCATCTTTTTTCTTCACTCTATCACTCTCTCAATCGATCTTTCTATATTTCTATTTCTCTCTGCTTTTCTTTATCTCACATTCCTACATTTACTGCAGTTAAGCTACCTCTCACGTGGACAATCGCTCTTCGGGCAGGCCTACAATCACAGATGTACCAGTCTTGACCATGTTGTTTTTGTGTATATCTAAGACTATTTCATCCTATATGGTTTCCATTGTGTTTAAGACGGTAAGGCGTGATTCGAGAGAACTTGGCTGCTATATGTGGCAAGTCAAGCGAACGCCTACAGGATCCTTGACCATTGGTAATCATATAACCGAGCAATAAGCTCAAACGAAATCACCATAATTTACATTAGACTACTGAAAATTAAACAGAAAGGGAGCAATACAAAATTAGGAGGATGAATGGAGTTTTTTTACGTTGGAACCTAGATGAATTCCTCTTAACATTGATACGAACTAACATGTTTATATATGTATCGCTCAAAGAAGTGATATGCACACGATCTCTAGATTTTCTAGAAGAGGCAGCGAAATCTCTTTCGAATAAACGACCCTAGTGCCTTTGAATATACATATACACACCTCAAGGGGATCAACGGTCCTTCACGAACCATAAGCTCATAAGGCCGGTTTCTTGGATTCTATGGTGTATATATTTCATCCCTTCAACTGGACACGGTCCACCGCAGAATTTCTCATCTTTGCCAGCTGAGTGGACTGGGGCAACGTGAAACGAAGTGTTTCGCTCAAGAACACAACACATCGCCTGGTCCAGGAATATATTATTAGAGGAAACATTGGATAATGCGAAAATGAGTTGGTCATAGCTTGAGAGTCTTTAATCATAGATCTCAATCAGAACCACATTGGAGCTAAGCTACAATAGCAATCTGTTTATGTTCCGACATAAATTTATACCTCTACATATCTACATAAATAATTATCTTCCTACCTATAATTTTCTCTCCCCCTCAATTTAACTCCATTTCTACCGTTCCTAAATTTTATAACATGCCCACGCATACATGTTTGAGTGATTCTGTAGCCAAGGTTTTTCAAGTATTGTAAAATGTTTAAAAGTGTGTTATTCTTTTAACATTTTAAAATTCTATAGTTTAATTGTAGAAACTAAAATTGTAATAAAGTTATATTTTTCTTTAATCAGCGTCTTCGTCTTATCATTATATCCGCGAGACAAGGGTGTCATACATTTAGAGAACAGGTTAGAGACGATTAAATCGATCTCTGTACTTGATTTTTACTTTATTTTATCAAAACAAAATGTATCTAAATTTAAATCAGCAGGATTCAAAGCTTTTCATACAAAGCCACCCGAGATTACTCTGGTTCTATAATATAAACTTTATAATTTGAAGTTATCTAAATTAAAACCTTCCATCAAAATTCAAGTTAATTTATGTTCCAGCCACCAGGTTAATAACAGCAAAATTATTTAACTCGATTCTTTGATATTTTCAAACAACTGAAACTGTATTTCAACAGAAATATGGCAGCAAAAGTATGGACGTAACTAAATACGCAAACACATTTTGTCAGATGTTCTTCGGTAAAGATTTTATCTCCGGCATTTTCATAGAATCGTGCCTTCTAGCAGTGTATATACACTTAATATAATACACAGGTGGTGATTTTAATTTAAAGTTGCTTCAGTTGCGTATACCGAGTTTTTATACATCCTGACAAGCTTCCGCAATAGGATAGGATAGAGCTCCTTCACGAATCATAGAGACTCACAGTACCGGTTTTCCGGATTCTATGACGTATATGTTCTCCACTTCCTCCTCCTGGACGGGACGCCGGCCCGTCACAGGAATACTCATTTTTGCCAGCTGAGTGGACTAGAGCAAAGTGAAATGAAATATTTTTTACTCGAGAATACAATGCATCGCTCGGTTCAGGAATCGAAACCACAATCTTACGATCATGAGTTCAACACCTTGACCACGAAGCCACGCGTCTCCACAAGCTTCTACAATACCAGTGAATGTTTTATTCACTTTTTCTTATCTATTGAAGCACAAATTTCGTTTTGGAAGGGGACAATCGAGTACACGGCATTGAAAAACCTCAACAAAGGTGAGGGCAGCATCCCAAACGAATGAAAAGAT
>NC_068989.1:16430247-16431443 GCF_001194135.2 Octopus bimaculoides
TGTATATATATATATATATATATATATATATATAAACACACAAACGCATACACACTGACGCACACACACATATCCATATATACACACACAATACATACATAGATGTGTGTGTTTCTGTACGTATTGATATATATATATATGGGATAGAACATTTTTATAATAGACAAAAATTAAATATATAGAAATATCTATAAAACCAAATACTGGAGTTAACGACATATCCACAATGTGATATGGATAATAATATTAAATTTAGATAATTAAAGTTTAAGAAAGTGACAGTTATTGTCATCATAAAAAAATAGTTCGTTATTTCTTAACGAAATAAGCATTATAAATATGTTTTGTTATCTTTATTAAATCTATTTCTTTCTTCGAAAAAACTTTCTTTACATGAAATGATCACACCACGTTATAAGAGAATATTTTTTTCTCCTTCAAAAAAGTTGAGAATTATTTAAGTTACCAGCTCAGTACTATGTGACTGTTTATAACAACAAATCTTATAAACTACATAAGTTAAGTAAGTATTAACATATTCAGTATGATAAGCATTAATAGTTAATTAGAAATAATTATTTTTGTTTTCGACAATTAATCAAATCTCAATCTTTTGTTTGTTTTGTTTTTTGGGGGTTTTTTTTTGTATTTTGACCTCACATGCCTAATTAACACCTCATCAATAAAGCTTAGCATTCTCTGTATTTACTGAACTATTAATGATATTTGTAGTAAGGTATATAGTAAATTTTGACAGCTGCTCATTTGGCGCCGTTATTGTATTTTGACAATCTTTATTTTTTGTTAAAAAGCTGATACGTCTATTTCTTTATTCAAACTCATTTTGCACTTTATAAAGTATTAATAGTCAAGACCATTTAAGCATTTTATCTTATCAAATTCATCTTATGGTCGCGGAACTGTTTCTGGAGGGAAAAGTAATCGGATCTTTTTTAAAACGGGAGCCACATTTTTCATTAATGTTTTACGTAGTGTTTTTGGTACCGAAAGACTTTCAAACTTCGTATACTTATCTATTTTGTGTTATAGAACAGAAGAATATTTTTGTATTCGAATTTATTTCATGTAAAAAATTGTCTTATTTCGATAATTTCAACCAATCACTGACAAGTATTCAGTTGTTTACATTTACTCCTTTGGCTCATTAAGCGATGTAAAGCGTATTTAATCTCCAT
>NC_068989.1:16433133-16436719 GCF_001194135.2 Octopus bimaculoides
ATATATTCTAACAGATGTGGTTTCGAGTCAGCCGATCAGCTTTCGATCTTTTCTATCAAAAAAGGTTTTTTTTTAACAGATCCACTGTTTCATAAAATAATTCGGGTGCAGGTGAAACAAGTATCTACATATAGGCGCAGACGTGGCTGTGTCGTAAGAAGTTTGCATCCCAACCACATGGTTTCAAGTTCAGTACCACTGCGTGGCACCTTAGGCAAGTGTCTGCTACTATAGCCTCGGACTGACTAAAGCCTTGTGAGTGAAGCCCGTCGTATGTGTGTGCGTGTGTGTGTCTGTCTGTCTATCTGTGTGTGTTTGTATGCATGTGTCTGTATCTTTATGTCTGTGTTTGTCTCCCGCCACCGCTTGACAACGGAGTTGGTTTGTTTATGTTCCCGTAAACTAACGGTTCGGCAAAAGATGCCGATATAGTAGATACTACGCTTTGAAAAGAAAGAACTGGAGTCGATTCGTTCGACTAACAATTCTTCAAGGCGGTGGCCCAGCATGGCCGCAGGCTAATGATTGAAACAAATAAAAAGATGAAACATAAAAGATACATAAAAGGTTCGAATCTAGCATTGTGTGATGCAGAAATTAGATTAAAACTTGTTGAAAGTTCAAAACAATGAAAGAAATACAGGAGTGAAAACAGAACAACAGTTTTACCTTGTATTTAATCGATATTTCGAGATTAAAATTTCTTCATCAAAACACGTAGAGAAATGGAAAATGAAATAAAGCTATTAGCTTTGCTTAGATTTGTGAGAGAGGGTAAAGACATACGCAGACATACGCAGTGACCACTCACTTTTGTGTAGTTGCTCAATGTGTGTGTGTGTGTGTGTGTATGTGTGTGTTGTTCAATATACAAAGTGGTAACCAAAAGAAATCGGAATGTTGCTATATTATATTATTCACTTAGTCTTACATGTTTACACTTTTATCGCCTTTGAAACAATGCATCAGTCCAGACGCATTTTCCACTGTTCGAAGCAGTGCTGGAACTCTTGCAAAGTGTTGCCTTTTAATACCTTCGTCGTTTTATTCTTCACTTCTTCCACATCTGCAAATTCCGTAACACTAGCTTTTGTCACCAGTTCGAAAAAAAGGTCCAGATCAATTTCCAATTGTTCTTTTACTTCAGGACATGCATTCAGTCATGACTGCTTTTGATCTTCCGTGAGCAAGCGAGGCACAAATTTTGGTGCAACTCTTTTCATTCGCAATTTCTCGCTCAAATTTCGTTGGCAGTAGCTCCCAAGACCCACCAGTCATATCAACAAGTTCGTCAATTGTTCAGTGTTGGTCCCCCAAGATCAGTTCGTGAATTTTCATGATCTTTTCATTTGTTTGGGAGGTCAACGGTCGTCCTGAACGAGGTTGGTCTTCAATCGACAAGTGACCACTCCTAAAGCATGAAAACCATTCGTAAACTTTTGCTCTTGGCAGCGTCCTTGTAAGCTAGTTGAAGCATGGCAGCTCTTTCGGCCGCCGTTGTCCCCAGCAGAAAACAGAATTTCACGGAGCATGCTGTTCCTGCGTTTCAGCCATCGCAAAAATCGACGAACGAGAGAGAAGCACCGCAAAACAAAGACGCACCACGTGACAGTACGACTTTACCAGACGACGCCAGTCGGCAGACTGATGCCCGAGGGTCGCATCAAGTGGCTTCTAGCAGCGGAAGCCTGAACTATATCGGGCTTGTCCCGACAGAGAACGTTTCCGGTTACTTTGGGGTACCTCCTCGTATATGTGTGTGTGTGTGTGTGTATGTATATATGTATACATACATGTATGTAAATATTTTATGTGTGTATGTATGTATACGTTCTCATATTCAGACTGACACATATATGTGTTTGAGTGTGCGTGTGCGTGTATGTGTGTGTATGTGTGCGTGTGTATGTGTGTGTGTGTGGATATGCCGCGCGCGTCTGATAGAGTAGGGGAACAGAAAAGAGAAAGATAAGGTGTGTAAATTCATAACTAACGTCGCTCAAAAGAAATAACGGACATGTGATGTAGAAAATAGAAATGACTATCAAGAAGTTTCGGTTTTTGAAAAATAGCTATTATAACGTCATAATAAAATACATCAGGGAAGCGTTTTTAGCAAGAAATCTACAACAATGCACAAAAAAGTGGCTTTTGTGTTATCCACACACACACACACACACACACACACACACACACACACTCACACACACACACACACAAACACATATATATGTCAGTCTGTATATGAGAACGTATACATACATACACACATAAAATATTTACATACATGAATGTATACATATACACATACACACAATAGGACGTTCCAATACTGTTTATGATGACGATGTTGATTTATTATTTACGACGGATGTTGTTTGGTTTTGGTATCCGTTGTAGTGGTGGTGGTGGTGGTGGCGATAACACTGCTCGGCGATAGTTATTTGCAATAAGGCAAATGTTGGCTTCCACATTAAATTCGTGTATTTAAATTGCATTTTATCACGCACATATATATATATGTGTGTGTGTGTGTGTGTGTGTGTGTGTGTGTGTGTGTGTATGTATGTATACATGTGTGTTTGTATGTGTGCGTATGTGGAGAGGATGTATATATATGTATTTATATAAATATGCCATGTAGGCAGTGTCTGATGATTGAGCTAGGATACCAGACGTGTTAAAAAAACACTGTTTGGCATGCTCTCGGCATATGAAACTAATAGTAGCGCATAAATACATATATTGTGTTTGTTAAATCATACAGATAGATAGATAGATAGATATAGATGTGTGTCTGTGTGTCTGTGAGTGTGTGTAGGCGAGTGTATGAGTGTAATTCTGTATATATGAATGTATATACTATATCTATGAATATAAGTTGAAAGTAAAGCAAATGGGAAAGCAACGACAATGAATCAAACAGAGTAAATATGTATATTTCACCTCGCAAGAAAGCATACACAACACATATGTAAGGAAAGCGCGTATGTTTCATATGGAAACATAAAACAGCAATGAGTGTAAATATTAAAGAGTTATTTACTGTTGATAAGAACATATTTTGCCTCATTATTTACTCCTCTTTCTTAAGCTGGCAAGATATAACTTTCACGGAAATCTAGCTGTCGTATACATCCGTGCATAAATAAATATTTAATTACAACTATATATGTGTGACTGTGTGTGTGTGTGTGTGTGTGTGTTTGTGCGTGTGTGTGTGTGTACGTGCATGGGCGTGTGTTTGTGTGTGGGTATCTACAGACACACATACACAAGCAGTCATACACACACAGATACCCATACACAAATAGATTGACAGACAGATATGCATATTCATATATTTATATGCGTATATATGTGCATGTGTGTGTGCGTGTGTGTGTACTCACACACACATACATATATATGTATATATGTATACACACATATACATATGTATATACACATATTTGTGTATATGTATGTGCGTATGTTTCAGCCATAGGGCTGAAACATGTAAAAATATAAAAGAATAAAGGAATAATTAGTGTACACACACACACACACACACCACACACACACACACACACGCACAAACACACAC
>NC_068989.1:16437092-16438110 GCF_001194135.2 Octopus bimaculoides
ATACAGAATGGGACAAGAACGCAAAACATCCAGACAGTTAGGTGATACAAGAAAGGGACAAAACATCCATATAGACAATACACAGAAACAAGGACGGGTCATTCGGAGTTTTCTTTCCTCAGTCGAGATCCAGATTGTCCATGCAATTTCGGCTGGTTATTCTCGATATTGCTCCAATCTGGCCAGCCCCAAGGAAAAACTAAGCTAAGAGCATTAGATTCCTTAGAAGAAAGCAGCGAATGTATACAAAAACAAGGACGGAAAAAAGAGAAAAATGTTACACGAATACAATAAAAATAATAACAGGACATAACAACAGATGTCTTTCGACTAAGGACGAATTAAATTAAGCTGGCGTGTATGGAAATGAAGCCATAAGGCAGGGATACAAGATTTCACAGGCACAGGGAGGAATAACGATGTTGCACGCACAACGGCCGGCCAAGAAAGACAGATCAGTCTTGGCCGAACAGCGGTCACGCGGGAAGAGAAGAGAGAGATGTAGAGGCATAGGGACAAAAGAATTAAGGAAGGGCGAGGAAGAATGACAAGGACACAGTGATGTGAAAAGTGGAGGGAAACTGAGCAAGAGGAGAAGGCAATGAAATGTGAGCGAGCGGGGAACGAAAGAACGAACAGTGGAATGGACGAATAAGGGATAAAAGGCTAATAGACAAAAATACAGTCATACAAGATTTAGAAAAATGCATACCTACATATAAGAGACAAGGTGCACGTACGCCGCTATATATTCTTTACTCTTTTCTTTTACTTGTTTCAGTCATTTGACTGCGGCCATGCTGGAGCACCGCCTTTAGTCGAGCAAATCGACCCCGGGACTTATTCTTTATAAGCCTAGTACTTATTCTATCGGTCTCTTTATGCCGAACCGCTAGTTGACGGGGACATAAACACACCAGCATCGGTTGTCAAGCAATGCTAGGAGGACAAGCACAGATACACAAACACGCACACACACACACACATATATATATATATATACATATATACGACGGGC
>NC_068989.1:16438120-16444042 GCF_001194135.2 Octopus bimaculoides
GAGTACAGCAGGGTTCGCCACCATCCCCTACTGGAACCTCGTGGAGCTTTACGTGTTTTCGCTCAATAAACACTCACCGCGATCTTATGACCTCGAGTCCGCTGTCCTAACCACTGGGCCATTGCGCCTCCACTCACTATGACTATTACCAACATAACTTCAACACATTCATTTTTTTCCATCTTCGTTTCCATCATCGTTAACTGCACAAATAACCAGCACTAGACATCAGCACAAAACACAACTTCATGAATATCAACTTTAGTTACTTTTCATCTTTTCCGAAAACTTTCAAATTTTCGTCTTTTTATACCGTTTGTGATAAGTTTGAGGTGAAATAAGATGGCTGAGGTGAATAAGAAATATTGGCACCTTGTTGTGTCCAATCTTCCATGAAAGTAAAATATGTGGTTGCCAGGTGGAAATGTGAAAGTGCGTTTTATTCATTTATTTTTCCGCGAAAAGTTATTTTGATGAAGAAACATGTTTTATGAATTATTATTCTCATGCTGGCTATATCATGCTGGCTATATATCATGCTGGCTATATCATGCACTCATAACTCGTAGGCTTGCACAAGAGGTAGTTTTCGTTGGGAAAATGTGTTCGCATTGACAATTTGTAAACAACAAACTCTTTTAGTACACCTCCTAACTGCACGATGCGTGTCTTCACTAAGCTTTTTATCTTCACCATAACTAAAATAAAATCAGCATGAACAATGAAGAAGGCCATAATTTTGCGGTGAAATATCTAAGCACCGATTACTCGTTCGTGATTGTTCTTTTCAAGCATTCGATACACATGTGTAGTAATAGCCATGTTTTGCGCGTATTAATTAGAAATTTAATTAAAATATTTGGCGGATCCAACTTCAATAATGACAACGTCACAGTGGATGTTTGGCATCCTCATTATCAGTTTAATTTATTAAAATTTTTAATTTGAAAATGATACTAACCTTGTGTTTAATTTGAATTTTTATAACTTTATTTTGTAAATTTTTTTATATTATATTTAAATATTCAAGAAATAATTTGATAAAATAATTACATTGGAAGTTGTAGATTTCAAATAAATTTGATTTTTTGATATGGGATTTACATCTTTTTTTTTTGTTACTTTTTTCGTTTGGATTTTCTTTAATTAGAAGTTTAATTATTCAAATTTAACATTTAAATTTTATGATTATGATGATTAGAATTATTACAAAGGTTGTAATTTTTAATTTATTCTCGATGTGAATTACATTGTTATTGGTTTATTATATATATATGCTTAGTGACATTTCTTCTGTTTTTACGTTCTGAGTTCAATTTCCACTGAAGTTGACTTTAGGTGTCGATAAAATAAGTACCAGATGTAATCGACTAACCCCCTCTGCCCAAATTTCAGGCTTGCGCCTTTAGTAGGAAGAACTGTTGTTGCTGTTAAAACAGCACGCGGGCAGAATCGTCAGCATGCTGGACAAAATGCTTAGCCGCATTTCGTCCGTCTTTATGTTCTAAGTTCAAATTCCGCCGAGGTTGACTTTGCTTTTCATCCTTTCGGGGTCGATAAATTGAGTACCAGTGAAACACTGGGGTCAATATAATCGACTTATCCCGCCAAAAAAAATGTCAGGCCTTGTGTCAATAATAGAAACTATTATTATTATTATTATTATTATTATTATTATTATTGGGCAATTACTAATTTCTTTTTTTAAGAATTATCTTTTTATTTTTATAGTAATTATAGGATTTTTTTTATGATAGATATGTTTCTTATACTTCAGTACATGGATATAAGAGAAATAAATTTAAATATAAAGGTAAAGAAAATTATAAGATAGAAATATCAAGTTCATTGATGAGGAATTATAAATTATTTTGCAGTCATGTATTTTTACGTGTTTAATTAGAAATTATTCTAATTGTGGTTGTAAAGGTATGCTATTATTGAGATGGTTCATTACGAATTTTTAAATATAAATATACTTAGTTAATTGCGCAAAACTGTATAAAGATTCCTAATAGGAAGTTTGATTAACTAATTTAGCATCTGTTGATTATAATTTCATGAAATTTTGGTTCTTTATTAGGATTATGCTTCTTTTTTTTCCTCAAATTTTTCAATGGAACTTCTTTTTTCCTAACCGTTGTACCTCTTACACTGACTATTCATCTGGTTCAGCTGTTCATATTCTGTAAATTCCGGGTGGGTATTGCATCACATTCATGCAAATTATGCTTCTTTTTTATTTATTTGGTGTTATACACATACACACATGCACGCGCGCCCAAACGCACACACACACATACACACACACGCACACACACACACACACACATATTATCGATCACACATACTCAATGTATATGTTATGATTGTTCACCATTTTGCTGTGGAACAGCACTCTGGGGACACTCCCTCATAGCATTGGTTGTTAAACACTTGAAAGCCATAGAAAGGTGAGACAACTCGTTTCCTGTCTCATTCAGAAGTGATGGATACCGATATTTCGCCATTCTTGTGCCTTATAAACGTCAGGTATCTGAATCGAACCGGAGACGAATTGAATCACCTGTTTATCTATAATTCAATTTAATCTTACGTATTCATCGTCGTGGCATACCGGCAAATGGTTCTTACTCTATTTGTATATAGTCTTAGACAATACATTTATTTATAAATGCACACATATATACTTCTTACATATATTCTTATAGCTTTTAAAAACAGAAATAAACAATACTATATAATCAGGTTATATAAAATGAAATATACAAACATATGAGTAAAATTAGATATACCCACATATATCTGTTTATATATGAACATACTTCTTACTAATTTTACTATACATTTTAATATAGGCTAGTTCTAACTCACGTACAAGTTAATGTGTGTGTACATATATATATGTGTGTGTGTGTGTGTGTGTGTGTGTGTGTGTGTGTGTGTGTGTATGTATTTATATATATATATATATATATATATATACACACACATATGTATATATTTATTCATATATACACACATATGTACTTCTTACATACATTTAACTATTCTTAAAATAACGATAAATAATTAAGCAGATTTCATTAGTAGAGTTTTAGATATTAATTGTTTTTACCAAGCAATTTTGCATCTAGTAACTATTTCGGAGAGCCTATTCACAAGTTTATCTGTACACATTAAAATGCATAGTGCCTCATCGGAACAGAGATTACAAGATCTTGAAAATATATTGAACGGATATGCATTTTTAATCACTGTCCATGTGATGCTGTATTGCACTTTTCCTACCTTAAATTTCCAGACCAGGTCAGCGAATGATGTGCAGTGTCTCTTGTTAATGTTTGTAAACGATGTAGCGTGATTCCGATATCGATGTTTGAAGCATCTGCAGTTGCACCACTATATACAAATGCATCTGCTAGCGGACTAATATTTCTATATTACGTTCTTACGGAGGCATTCATTTCCCACGGGACACGTGTTCCTGACTTTAAAATTACAATTTCTTACCACACTATTTTCTATTCCGATCTTTCTTCTATTTCTATTTTCCCTATATTCCTTTATTGTTTCTGTGGTTATTATTAGTGCTGTTGATGTTATCTTCATTGCTACCATCGTTTCTGTTCATAGTACAACTATTATTGAGATTTTCAGCATTTCCTCTATACTCATTTTTGCTACGATCTATATTATTACTTTTTTCATAATTATGTGGACAGGCTTGACTTTCTTCCTTGCTGTTGTAATTCTTATTTTAAGGATTATTTTCAGCTTTACCGTCCACTAATAGTGTTAGTGATCTTCTTGTTTAGCTCACTATTATTGAATTTATGAATGTAATATTCTAAGTTATTAGATGTTGCGTACGATAATTTGACCGTATGTCCATTAGTTCTTGTAATACTTACTGGATTTAGGAAAGTGTCTATCCAATGCAGAAAAGAAATCCCTAGCAATCTTTGCTGATATGCTACCATATCATCACACCAATAACAAATCATCACACCAATGTACTATGTGTGTAAAAATGTGTCGAAACAATTGTAGTGATTTTAAAATTAGGAATGCCGGTCGATCCATTTTCTATCGTTTATCTACTTATATATCAGTGTGCGCGCGTGTGCGACGTGCCTGCGCAGAGACCGACAGACAGACATACAGATAGATTGATAGGTAGGTAGATAGGTAGGTAGGTAGGTACGTACGTACGTACGTACGTACGTACATACATACATACACACACACACATACACACATACATACAGGCATGCATGCATACATACACACACACACACACACACATACATACATACACACATACATACATACATACATACATACAACCTATTCCGTCTTAACAAAATGTATTTGCACAGAAATATCTCATAGAATTTTTCTTTGGTGAAACTAATTTTTTTTTTCTCGATATGAATACCATCACTAAATACAGAGCGCTGGATTTGTTATATATCTGATTACTAAATTTAGAACATTGGACTGAGTGTTAATTTTAGAGACTGCAGTAATAAACTGCATTCACTATAAATACATATCTTAAATATAAATAAAGCATTTTCTTTTAGCCAAAATCACTACAATAGTCTCAGTACAGAGTAGTATCGGTAGAAGTAATAAGTCGTTCCCTTATGGGCAGATGGAAGAATGTGAGATATAACTTTAGTTTAACATATACTAGCAGTAATATCTGTTGTAGAGAATTGTTACTAATCGTTACGATAGTGATGTCATCGTTGAATGGAATCGTTGAATCCGCTTAATGAGAGGTGCATACATCCGACAAACGTGCCTCTTAGATAAGAGGGTATTTTTTATGCTAGATAACGTTTGAAAATCTTTTATGATGCCAATGACAACAGCATTACTTTTAGCAAAGTTCATCAGATTGCGATACTACGACTGCTTTATGTAGAAAAATTAATGTGTCGCAATAGAAACCATATATACAAGAAGTAAGAGAGAAAGAAAGAGTGAGAAAGAGGTGGAGTAATAGAGGGTAAGATAGAAAATGAAGAAGGAAATATTTGATTTCAACTATTCCAGTTAAATCTAAATTATTATTTAGAATTAAAGCTATAGAGCTATTACAAGGAGCAAGGAAGTTGTGTTTCTTAATATGAGCCCTACAAAGCATAGCCGTCACTGGCAAGCGAATATGACCAGGTAGCCTGTAACACGCTCTCGATAATTTTCAGGTGCTTGGCCCTCCTACTACTTGACTTAGTGGAACATCGAGGACGAGGTGCCTGGATGGAGAAAGGGCTGCATCAGAACTTAGCTGATGTCATTGTCAACTGAGTAGACTGGATAACGCGAAAAAAGCGTCCTGCTCAATAACATAACACATCACCCGGTCCAGGAATAGAACCTACGACCTTATGATCGCGAGTCTAACACTCTAACCACTTGGTCACTTTCTTCCACATTCTGGTATGACATATATTATATACCGGAGCAGATCTTGTAGAGAGAGTAAAAAAGAAAAAAAAAAGTAGGAAAATAAGAAAGAGATGTAAAGTTCAGCAAGAACATGAAGTGGCCCTACGGCACATTGTTTGAAAGCAGTGATAGGAACGTGGAAAAACTCATCTCTTTGTTTGTTTGGAACGATCTGAATGAATCCAGAAATGTGAAGAGCTTTTTCATCAACTTTCTAAAACCCTCTTACCTGCCACTTCTCATCTAAGATGTTTCTGCAACATTACGTCTAATAAAGCCACTACAGTTGATACTTGTTTGGTTAGGCATGCATGTTTTTATAAATGTGTGTGTGTGTATTTACATTTATATATGTAGATAGATAGATAGATAGGTAGACAGACAAATAGATAGATAGATGGATAGATAGATAGATAGTATACATGTTGTGTGGGCATGTATGTATATATGTGTGTGTGT
>NC_068989.1:16444139-16447417 GCF_001194135.2 Octopus bimaculoides
ATGTATGTATGTATGTATATAATTCTTTTTACAATTACAGTATTTTAAAAATGACTTTAGTTGAAATTTATCTGAAAAATATTTTTTAAAAAACAGGTTACTAACAAGATATGAAGAGGGACTTTTTCGTCTGTATGAACGCTTTCGGCTATTTTCAGCTTTTCCAGACAGCCATATGTGCTTACATTCAAAAACCCTCTTTATATCTTCCATCTGAATTAATCTGCTTTCTTTTTTTTTTTTTTTTTTCATTTTTTTTTTTAATTTCAAAGAATTTTTCGAAGATGTTCGTATTTACGTGTTTTTCTTTTTGACGGGGTAGGGGGTCTGTGTGTGTTTGTGTGTGTCTGTGTGTGTGCGTTCATACACACACATAATATGCAGGTGAGTACAAGAAAGAAAAAGAAACAATGCACCATGAAATAATGAATCAATATATATACAATGTGCTATGTGTATTTGTATATACATTTTTCGTGAAGTTGCTTCAGTTTATTGGATTTCCTTTCTAAACTCTTAGGCGCGAGCTCTCATTACTGGCAGGAATTGTTCTGTTATTTCTTATATTCGAAAGTTCGTTCTACTGCCTTGTTTGTCTCATAATGCTCGACTAATGTTTTTAAATTCATAAATTCCGATGACCAAATTTATTCTTTCATTTTTCTCATTAGTAAATATAATTAATATATATAATACGCTGTGTTATCAATGTATATTTAATACACACTTATTCCACTATTAATTACTCTGCTTCATATATTCCGCTATGTTCCACTATTACCGTTTATATTCAATTTACCGAGAAGTATCATGTATTCAACTTTAGCCTATTTGCTTGTTTCTTACACTGCACGTAAGTCGTGTAGGGAAACGACCGTGCGAACCAAGGAGAATGGTGACGTGTGGAAACAGGCTCCTTTTAACGCGTCGCACGGTCGACACAAAACATGTTATGTAACATAAGAGGGCTCGCATGTGAGATGCGAGCAAGTGCCAGCAAGGAAAGAGAGAGACACAACCGTTAGATACATATAGGGTAAGTTTATTAGGGTAGTCAAGTGTGTGTCTGTGTGTGCGTGCATGCGGCAATATAAGTAATACAATACATAAGACAGGCCGTCGTCTATAAGAGTAGGTATACATACTATGTGTGTGTGTGTGTGTGACTGAGAAATACAGAGCATGAAATAAGAGTCTGTGTCATAGACTATAAGAGTCCTGAACACAAAGATAAGAAAGTACCAGTTCATAGAAGAGTTACATAGTAGGTAGAACGTCTGTACACAAGAGGTCGTGACCTAATAGCAGAGCTGAGGTGTCACATGTTGTGTGTGAAGTTGAGCGTCGATGCTGCGACCGGTTACTTGAATACAGAAGACTCTCGCAAGTTGTTCTGGCTGTTCTTTCGAAGTGGAAACAATCCACACAAACAGTGTTGAGACGGAACCGCGGTTGCTGTTGGTAGTGTGTACTCTGGTGGTGGTGTTGGCGCTTGAGACGGGACTGTAGTAGACAGTAGGACGGTGGTGTAGACGTCGTCGCTGGAAACTGGCTGGAGCTGTGTTCTGTGTGGTCCACGACCAGACCTGAAAAGGACTGAGGTCGCGACAAACTGGCGTGGATAAAACAGGGCTATTTATAGATAAAAAGGGGCTCCAGAAACAGCACAAAAACTCTCTCTCACGTGACCTTAACAGAAGGCCAATTGGTCGGTATGCACCCTGGCGTGAAACAGAACTGGTGACAAATGCCGCGCAAATAAGAGCCAATCAGGGTGATGGACACAACAGGGTCCAAACGGGCCGAATGCTAGATGTTAGCCGCTACGTTTTCATTTGTAAATATTGCACAAGTATATTTATTAAAAACTACCTAAATATATTCATATTTACACATATTTACATGATCTTACGAACAGGTTGCATACATTTTCTAAAGGCTTTCAAGGGACAGCAGGTTTACTTTAAGCAAAAACTGCACATTCGCAATATTTTGGACACATTCCGTGCAAAAGCTACAAAAGTACATAATAAGCATTATTATTCACATTCACTGCAAATGTTCCTGAAGAACAATATTTCTTGCATAGACATGAGAAGGAACCAGCAGACCTTGGCCTTTTGAACTTTCAATCTGTAATTTCTAATTATTTCTGTTTATTTTTTTGTTCTGATTAAAGCAAGAAATTCTTACGACTCCTAAACATAGTGAACCACTTACGAATAGTCCTCTCAGCCATAGAACCATCACAATAAACGGTGCATTTTTTTATCTACATCTTTTTTTCTTTTTTTCTTTCCGAAGATAAAAGAGCATCAAATGAAGAAACTGTATCTCATTTCCTTCCATTTTCAACTCTAATGTAAAAACAGTAGAAATACACTATTCACACGGCTATCGTATAGAAAGACGTGTCGAAATGTCACTTTGCATAAGTCATATGTTTCTGTCACATGACAAACGAAAGGCAAAACGGTACGAACTTTTGTTCCAACCCTATGCACATGTGCACGCACGCATGCACATACATAATCTTACTTGTTTCAGTCTTTTGACTGCAGCCATGCTGAGGCACCGCCTTTAGTTGAGCAAATCGAGCCCAGCACTTATTCTTTGTAAGCCTAGTACTTATTCTATCGGTCTCATTTACCGAATCGCTAAGTTACGGGGACGTAAACACACCTACATCGGTTGTCAAGTGATGTTGGAGGGACAAACACAGACACACAAACACACACACATATATATACATATACATATATACGACGGGCTTCTTTCAGTTTCCTTCTACCAAATCCACTCACAAGGCTTTGGTCGGCCCGAGGCTATAGTAGAAGACACTTGCCCAAGGTACCACGCGTGGGACTGAACCCAGAAACATGTGGTTGGTAAGCAAGCTACTTACCACACAGCCACTCCTGCGCCATACATACATACATACATGATGATGGCCGTCCACTCGTGACCTAGGAAGACCATTGCCGACCTTCAGGAACATTGTGCGCTCTAGGACTAACTTATATTTTGCATTTGCGGCTCCGTTGGTGGCTAATGAGCCCTGCTCTTGACAAGCAGACACGACTGCAAATATTGCAGACCAAGTTTTCCCCAATCACTATACGAGCCGTGCACTTTCGCGCAGCTCGCTTAAGTTCTTCATGCTGGATACGTGCTCTCAAAAGTGTCGATCCCTTCCTTAACCTGCTTCCTCCATCTGTGGTGATGACAGGCATTGTTCTCCCAGTCAGTGTCCTGCATATCACAGGCCTTTAATGAGG
>NC_068989.1:16447427-16459715 GCF_001194135.2 Octopus bimaculoides
CTGCTTCCTCCATCTGTGGTGATGACAGGCATTGTTCTCCCAGTCAGTGTCCTGCATATCACAGGCCTTTAATGAGGACTTGATACAGTCCTTAAATCGCAGCCTTGGTTTCTGCCGGAGTCTCCTTCCATTTACAAGTTCTCCATATAGCATCTGCTTAGGAATCCCACTATCCTTCATTCTAATAAGGTGTCCAGTCCAACGTAACTGGTGCTTGTGCACCATCGCCTCAATACACAAGATATCAGCTGTCCTCAAGACCTGTGTATCTGGAATTTTTGAGGTCCAGCTAACATTGAGAATGTGCCTGAGGCATCTCTGATGAAAGCGTTCAAGGACCCTTACCTGACGTTTGTACAGAGTCCATGTCTCACATACATACATATATACATACATACATACATATATACATACATACATACATACATACATATGCGCGCGTACACACACACACGCACGCGCACGCACACACACACACACACACACACACACACACACACACACACACACACTTTCCTTCGTTTTCTCTTTCAGAAGGACGTATACTCGAAACGTCACTATAAGAAACACTTGTGGACGGTTGCATATCCGACTGGTAGGTTTCTAGTTAACTCGAGCCTTGTGAGTAAAATTAGATAGAAAATGTGTGAAAATCAGATGGACTGCAATCTTAATTGAAATGACCAGTTTTGTCACTCACTGTCACATCAATTATGCCCCAGCTTTCATGTTATACGTACATGTGTCTGTGACGTAGCCAGCCACTTGCACAATAATTGAGCGAGTAGTTAACTGAGTTGAACGAACAACTGGAGGAGTATTCATTGTCGAAACGAACAGAGGAGTTGTTTTTTCTTTTTCTTTTCTTCATTCGTCGGTTCTTATACAACTATATTTATTTCCTGACATAAAAAGATGAAAAGATACTATCCCAGGGCTTGTTTTCATTGACCTCATTTTAGTAACATCATTTCATATTATATAAAAAAAAAATTTCAGTAATTTATAAGAATTATAAAAATATAGTTTAATGATACTGTCAATATCTTTCCTACAATTCTCGGTTGTTAATAACAAAATTATTAATTTAGCATTGTTTAATACAATTAAGATGTTTATTTTTATACATCTACGTTATACAATATACTTTACGAATTCAAGTCCCGCTGCGATCAATTTTATTTTTTTCATCCTTCTAACATTGTCGAAACGATTTTATATCCTCGCCACAATATCATTTTTATGTTTTGGAGAGAAATTTTCTTTTCTTTTTTACTTTTTTAATTTATAAATTAATTCTTCTTCTTTTAGTTAACTATTGATTAATTTTCTAATTTATGTACAATTTTTTTCTTCCCTTGGATTTCTTTTCCGTTTGAAAAACACATTCCACTTTCTTGAGAAAACCGGCGGGAAATTCTGATTAACGAAGAAAACAAAACTCTAAGAAGCAGACGTAGGCGAGCTTTCTGTACAAGTTTTTAGAAGTCAATAAGTTTGGTGAACGACTCAAACTAATATATTTATTGGCTGTCAACGATGAGTAAAAACAAAGACGGTAATATAACACTTCTATTTCCTTTTAACCCAAAACAAATTAAAACCTGTTTGTTTTAGTATTTCTTTTAAAAAAGAAGCGGCACATCGAATAACGTAGTCCTAAATATACAAAAAGTCGGGGAAGTCACGGCTAGACTACCTTTAATCATAGGTCCTTCTTAATCAGAACTAATTTAGGGCTATAATACAACTCGTCTTTAGGTTCTTCCGTCATGTAGGTGTGTAATATATTCGTGCATTAAGCAATAACATTAGTTTATTTACTATGAAGTCTGTTATTCCATTACAGGCGTACACCCCGTGTTTAGTGTTAGGGTTTTTGTTACGCAGAAAACGGGTGGTGTACGTATTCTTTACCTCCGCCCCGTTACATACATGTTATATAATTCTGACAGTCACTAGAATTTGTAGATAGTAGTCAAAGTTGTTCAGTTTCAAGTCGGCCCTAATCCAAAAGCCTTCCACTCGTTACAATCTCATCATTTTATTTTATTTACATATTCTATCAGCTATTTTCCCATGTATCCTGAATACAATGTTATTCTTTTTTTATATTTATGGGACTATATTTTACTACGTGTTTATTTGGGGAAATTTGTTTACTATTTCTAGCATTTCGAGCGACTGCGTTGCGGCTTCTTCGTTATTAGTATTGTTTAACTTCAGCCCCGATCTGATCGACGGAATTACATCCGTAACCATTCCATCTTTTTGGGGGTTAATATCTAGTTCAACACCCGGCCGCGAATTTTTCCCCACGAGAGTTCCAGACCCCATTTATGAACTCCTTTGCATACAGCCACTCTTGGTATTTTATATAGAGAACTACATTATCCTATTTGTCTTTCATTTACCAAGGTAATTGAGTGTGGTTTAAAGGAGATTTGGCTGTTACTATTAGCAGGTCATGCAACCACATAGGGTTTCATTCACTTATATGTTCTGTACTGCAAGACGAAGTTACTAATTTACATATCGTACACGCCTTCAATTAATGTTTAAGATAGTAATTTATGCATTAAGGAAAGTCAGTTACATCGCCATTGATAAGAGGTATCCAACAATAGTTTATCAGCATTGTGGGTAACAGAAGTAAGTGAAATAGAATTCATAACATTGATGCATTTCTTAAGGTTTATACATTGAGTGAAAACAGATAGAACTGTCAAAAACTGCACCCCTAGGTGGCAAATCACACACACAAAATTGAGAAACACAACTCGAAACTGTCACTCGACCTGCTAGAAATAGTAGCCAAATTCCTGAAATTGCATCCTGCCTCTAAGGAGTGGCTGTGTGGTAAGTAGCTTGCTTACCAACCACATGGTTCCGGGTTCATTCCCACTGCATGGCACCTTGGGCAAGTGTCTTCTACTATAGCCTCGGGCCGACCAAAGCCTTGTGAGGGGATTTAGTAGATGGAAACTGAAAGAAGCCCGTCGTATATATGTATATATATGTATGTGTGTGTATATGTTTGTGTCTGTGTTTCTCCCCCCAACATCGCTTGACAACCGATGCTGGTGTGTTTATGTCCCCGTAATTTAGCGGTTCGGCAAAAGAGACCGATAGAATAAGTACTAGGCTTACAAAGAATAAGTCCTGGGGTCGATTTGCTCGACTAAAGGCGGTGCTCCAGCATGGCTGCAGTCAAATGACTGAAACAAGCAAAAGAGTAAAGAGTAAAAGAAAATCGATTCGTAACAATGATTTTCTTAATAATTTAATATGTTATTCAATGTTATTTGGCACCATACAAATATTTTCTGTGTTTCAGTACAAAAAGCAGTGTTGGAGTATCTTAATCAACAAAATCGCCCTTATAGTGCAATTGATATATTCAACAACCTTCATAAAGAATTTGGCAAAACAGTAAGTTCTTTCATAACACTGTAAAACATAATTTTTATTTGTTTTCTTGTCTTTGGTCAGTAAGTGTTATTTCCTATTTGCTTCTCTCTAGAAATCAAGGGAAATGACAACTATTCCCGTCAAATTTTGGGACCTGGACATTGTTTTCAAACTGACATATTTTCCATTACACTACAGACAGATTCAGTGTTAAGTTGCTGAAGCAGAAACATCATTATAACAAATATTCTGTTCAAAACACAGATTTACTTGTCAATTACTTGACCATAACCACTGGAGCATGTCCCTTAGTGGCTGATAATATGTGTATCTCTGATCATGAACAAGAGTGAGCGTGGCCGTTGCCAGTACCACTTGACTGGCCTTTGTGCCGGTGGCACGTAAAAGCACCCACTACACTCTCGGAGTGGTTGGCGTTAGGAAGGGCATCCAGCAGTAGTGGTGCTGCCAAATTCCCGTTAAAAATATATAGTTTTCTAAGTGACAATTAGTTATTGATCTATAAATTAGAAAATTACTATTTATAGATCAGTGACTAGTTGTCACTTTGAAAACTATAAATTTCGAACGGGAATTTGGCAGTGCCACCTCTAGCCGAACAATTATTCTGTGCTGATGAAGGGAAATAACCTGGAAATCGTAATACACAGATATTGTTTTGAGCTGAGTGGGGGTGCTTGATTCCCTTGTTTGGAAATATAAGGACACAGATCGTGTCGTATAGCCAGCTAAATTGCAGCAACATTTGTCCTAAACCAGAACTGCCATGTAATGTTGGCAAACAATCTTTACTCCAAAGTACTGTTGCTGAATATTTCTTGTTGTGAGATTTACAAATAGTAATTTTCTAAGTTTATGGTCAGTAAAATTATAAACAGTAATATGCCCTCTGCTACAAATATTAGTTTTTTCTACATTTAGTGGAATTGTCAACTGTATCATAACTGGACACATAAAAATTACAAAGGCTGATCATGACTTGACAACAAAATTTCTTAAATTACACCCTACCATCTTAGAAAAGGATGGACACATTGGACAGTGTAATCGGAAATGTGCTGTGCGTGAGAAGACCCGGCAAGCCAAGTAAGATCGTTGCCAGTGCCCCTGGACTGGCTCTTGTGCGGGTGGCACATGAGATGCACCATTTTGAGCGTGGCCGTTGCCAGTACCACCTGACTGGCTCCTGTAGGATTTTCGAGCGAGATCGTTGCCAGTGCCCCTGGACTGGCTTGTGCGGGTGGCACATAAAAGACACCATTTCAAGCGTGGCCGTTTTCGTGCGGGTGACACGTAAAAGCACCCACTACACTCTCTGAGTGGTTGGCGTTAGGAAGGGCATCCAGCTGTAGAAACTCTGCCAAATTAGATTGGAGCCTGGTGTAGCCATCCGGTTTCACCAGTCCTCAGTCAAATCGTCCAACCCATGCTAGCATGGAAAGCGGACGTTAAACGACGATGATGATGATGATCTACTCATGCCTCTAACTTTTTTTTTGGTGGGGTGTTGGAGTGTTTTGCCTTCCATTTTATTCTTTCTCACCTTAAAAGTTTTTTATCTCCACCTTTTTTCATATGTTTTTTTAGGCTGTTACAAAATCCCTCGACGAATTGGCTGAATCTGGCAAAATTAAAAAGAAAACCTATGGCAAACAATGTGTATATGTTGCCAACCAGGTAGTTTTTAACTTGACATTTATATTACTGCTATTTACATATGGCATTTCTGTTATTACTCCTGTTTTATATCTTAATCTAATTACATTATTTTATAACATGAACTTCACTCCTTATGCTGTCATTACATTTGTGTTTTTGAAAGACAAATGCAATGGCAAATGTAATAAATTTATTTAAACTTATTCACCAGTTCCATACACTGACAACAGAGTTTAAATGTCACTATGTATCTCTAATCCAACCAAAGTCACAGTGACTGCTTAACTATGTGGATATATTAACCTATACTTTGAGTTATACATAATCACTTCTTAACTGTGTGAGAGTGGTGCATTAGCCTCTACTTACAACCACACCACAGTCGTAAATGTCATTGTCTGTGTTTATTGCAAGGTTACAATGACTCATTAATTAGATAAATCTATTACCTGATTCTCTCTCACGCACCAGAGTTAAAAACATCTTTATGTACCTTATGCTTGAGATATTTGTCTCTACTTTCCATCATTGCACATCAGCATGGCTTTTACTTCCAGTAGGACAGACTTTCACTGCTCTGCCATTTCTTCTAGCTATCCTTATTTACAAACAGTTATATGTTGTTTCGTTCCTTGTTATCCCCCCACCACTAATCAAGCAAATCTGTGATCAAAGATGTTCCAACTCTGACCATTCTGTGTGTTTCCCCTCTCTCTCTCTCTCTCTCATATATATATGTATGAATCAAACTGTTTTGATCCATATATTAACTCAATAAATGTTGAGTGCTCTCCTTTCATTTGTCCACTCACCTATATATATATATGTGGTGAGAGAGAGAGAGGTAGTTGGCTGATTGATTAGTTGGTTGTAGTGATACTGATTATGAATATAAATAATAAGGCTGGTGGAAAATACCTCAAGGGACCGCTCTGCATACCAAATACTTATTTGGTAGACTCTCACAGTTGTTATACAGCTAGTTGGAAAACTTAAATCTGAAGACATTAGTTGGCAAATAGGCAAAAAAAAACAGAAGTAAGCCAAGGGAGATAATTATTAAACTTGGCTGATACAAATTTTTTAGATGATATTGATTTACTGGTCTGTTAGATTCAGACTGTTCTGGAACAAAACCACAACAGAAGCAGAATAAAAAATACTGAGTACCTTACTGTTATTTTTACAGGATAATTTTCCAACTGTAAGTGATGCTGAAATGAAAACTCTGGAAACGGATATTCAGAAGCTGACTTCCAAGTTACAGAACTTACAAAATGAAGTCAATTTATTAGAAAAGGGTGAGTAAAGTAAAAGAACAAAAAAAGGGAATTATATTATTAGAGTGTTGTTATATAATAATCATCATCATCATCGTTTAACGTCTGCTTTCCATGCTAGCATGGGTTGGATGATTTGAATAAGGACTGGTGAACCAGATGGCTACACCTGGCTCCAATCTGATTTGGCAGAGTTTCTACAGCTGGATGCCCTTCCTAACGCCAACCACTCTGAGAGTGTAGTGGGTGCTTTTACGTGCTACCGGCACGAAGGCCAGTCAGGTGGTACTGGCAACAGCCACGCTCTAAACTTATTGTATACAGTGCCCAAGTGCACTTACAACTCATCAAAAAAAATAGCCAAAAGTACATGGACAATACATACAATAATTCACAGGAAGTGGACAATGAGTTGGTAAAAAAATAAGTGGTGGTAGGATGAGCATCAGGTGTACTGCTGACGAATTTCAGGAAGCATGGGAGTTTTAAAGGATGTAGCGTCCTGACAGCTAACAACTGATGCAAGTAGTTTAACCCATGCTTCAGCAATTCTGAGTTTTAAAAAATGTTCCCAACAGTCATGGGTGCCCTATTGTTCTTTGATTTTCTAAGCATGTCCATAAGTGTTAGATTTATGAAATTCAAAAAGGTGCCCATGGTTGTTTGAAAGATTGTGAGTGTCTCTCCCAAGTCAGTTGCCAAATGTCAGAGCTTTTTGATGTGTCCATACCCAGGAAGCAAGATGTTCAGAGTATGGAAGATGCCTGACAGTGGGTATTCGTCTGGTTGCACGTTTCTGAACAGTTTTTTTCATGAGATTAATATGCTGAGCAAGGTAGGGGTTACTGTTGATGTGGTAACTGGCTGCACCACTTCTGCGATTTTGTCCTTGGCCAGCTGTGTTAGGCCAAAAGTGTTACAGCCATGGTGATACAACTTTTATTTAAGAATAATGTATCTGGGACTACAAAATCCAGTGTCTTCTTTTAAGATATTAAGGTGTTATTTTTAGGGAAATTTGGCTGCTATTTCCAGCAGATTGCGCAATCATATGAAAGCTCCCGTCTTCACTTTTCAACAGTGTTGTCTTTATTTAGCCCCTGATCATTTTCAATCAAGCAAACCTATAATCAAAGGTATTCCAGCCATAATAAATTACTATGTCATGGACTATGTGGAGGTGCAATGGCCCAGTGGTTAGGGCAGCGGACTCGCGGTTATAGGATCACGATTTCGATTCCCAGACCGGGCGTTGTGAGCATTTATTGAGCGAAAACACCTAAAAGCTCCACGAGGCTCCGGCAGGGGATGGTGGCGAACCCTGCTGTACTCTTTCACCACAACTTTCTCTCACTCTTACTTCCTGTTTCTGTTGTGCCTGTAATTCAAAAGGGTCAGCCTTGTCACACTGTGTCACGCTGAATCTCCCCGAGAACTACGTTAAGGGTACACGTGTCTGTGGAGTGCTCAGCCACTTGCACGTTAATTTCCCGAGCAGGTTGTTCCGTTGATCGGATCAACTGGAACCCTCGACGTCGTAAGCGACGGAGTGCCAACATGGATTACATTGTCTAGTGTGTCCTTCTTTTTCATAACGCAGAAGGGTGTAATTTGCGAGAGATTTGGCTGTTGTTTCAAGCAGATTGAGTGATTACATAGAGGCTCTTTTGCTGACTATTCCACTGTTGTTGTTGTCATTTAACCCCAGGTCATCCCTGGTCAAGCAGACTTATGATCAACAGTATTCCAACTGTTACAACTTATGTCTATGTGTTATGTGTCATTCAGTCTATCATACAGTTGCATGATGGTTAATCATGTATGTGTGTGTATGATGGTTAATTCTGATGACTTCTTTTCCTATTTATAAAACCTGCTGTAAATTGTTTTGCAACAATGAATATTTTTTAAGCCAGTCTTATCTACGGCATGCATTCGGTGTTCTGTTTTCATTAGGCTATGGCCTGAATTACACATTACTGTAATAGGACTGGTACTTATTACCAACCATAATGAACTACTGTATCAAGGGACTACATTATCTAATATTATGTCCTTCCTTTACATAACACAGTTGGGTATAATTTGAGAGAGATTTGGTTACTATTTTGAGCATCTTAAACAACTAAATGAAATCTATCTCATTAGCTTTCTAAAAAGATAAAGATGAATGCGTCTTAATCATCATCATCATCATCGTTTAACGTCTGCTTTCCATGCTGGCATGGGTTGGACGATTTGACTGAGGACTGGTGAAACCGGATGGCAACACCAGGCTCCAATCTGATCTGGCAGAGTTTCTACAGCTGGATGCCCTTCCTAACGCCAACCACTCCAAGAGTGTAGTGGGTGCTTTTACGTGCCACCGGCACGAAGGCCAGTCAGGCGGTACTGGCAATGGCACAAGAGCCAGTCCAGGGGCACTGGCAACGATCTCGCTCGAAAGTCCTTAGACATGCCACAGGCACAAGTGCCAGAAAGGCGTCGCTGGGCACAGGTGCCATCATGATTTCGATTTAATGCCAGTGGTAATTTATAAAACTGTTGTTATTGTAAACATTTTTATTTTAATTTGCAGAACAGAAACAAATTAGCAGTTCATTGCCCACTGAAGAAGCTCAGAAACAACTTGAAACTTACACCAAAGATGTAAGTAATACTTATTACTTTTAAAGTACCACTTGTGCCATGTTAAAAAATAAAAAGCACCCATGCCACGTAAGGAACAATTGTACTGGTATCATTTAAAGGAACCCCTACTGGTGTCACGTAAAAAGAATCCATGCCGGCCCCACGTATAAAGCGCCTGTGTTAGTGCCATGTATAAAGCACTTGTGCTAGTACCACATATAAAGCACCCATGCTAATGCCTTGTATACTGGTGCTGTTACCACATAAAAAGCACCCAGTACACTATGAAATGGTTGGCATTAGGAAAGACATCCAGCTGTAGAAGGCATTCAAAAACAGAGCCTGGTGTCACTCTCCAACTGGCTAGCGCCCTGTCAAACTGTCCAACCCATGCCAGTATGGAAAACAGATGTTAAATGATGATATTGATGTTATTAAGACACATTGGCTGGGTTGTTTGAGCTTCAAATACAATGTCTTACTGTATTTGTTCTGAATCTCTACACTCTGAGTTCAAAACCTGTCAAGGTTAACTTTGCCTTTCATCCTTTTGAGGGTCAATAATAAAGTAACCAATGCAGGGCTATAGAATGTTGGACTGGATGCTTTGCAATATTTGTTCAGAGTTCAAATCCTATGGTGGTCTACTTATGCATTAGACTTAATCCATCACCCAGTTTAATACCACTACTTGGCACTTCGAGTGCCTTTAGTAGAATCTACTCTGTTGCAAGCTTTCAAGCCAGGTTTCCAATTTGAGGACACCTTCCTTTCTTATCCCCTTCCACAAGTCTCAGAGAAGTAATGTTTGGTGAAAATACTGAATTAAATATCAGGCTCTACTACAAAGTGAGGTCCCTTTACATTCTCAGCTTAGGTTCTACTGTTGTCATCTTTTCATCATCATCATCATCATCGTTTAACGTCCGCTTTCCATGCTAGCATGGGTTGGACGATTTGACTGAGGACTGGTGAAACCGGATGGCAACACCAGGCTCCAATCTAATTTGGCAGAGTTTCTACAGCTGGATGCCCTTCCTAACGCCAACCACTCAGAAGGTTGTCCTCTTCCCCTTCAAGATTTTCTTGATCATTTTGCTTTTTTCGTAATATATAAATGACTCTATAGCAGTGTTTCTCAACCATTTTACCCTTGCGTAACCCTTAAAATAAATTACATGTCTCAAGGAACCCCTGCACACAAAAAATTATATACTATATCTTTCTCGTATTTTTTTCATTGTTGTTCACATGGTAGTATCATATATATATATATATATATATCATCATCATCATCATTTAACGTCTGCTTTCCATGCTAGCATGGGTTGGACGATTTGACTGAGGACTGGCAAGCCAGAAGGCTGCACCAGGCTCCAATCTGATCTTGCAGAGTTTCTACAACTGGATGCCCTTCCTAACGTCAACCACTCCGAGAGTGTAGTGGGTGCTTTTACGTGCCACCGGCACAAGGGCCAATCACACAGTACTAGCAATGGCCACGCTCAAAAAGGTGTTTTTTACTTGCCACCTACACAGGAGCCAGTCCAGTGGCACTGGCAACAACCTCGCTCAAATGATTTTCTAACATGCCACCAGCACAAGTGCTAGAAGGCAACGCTGGTAACGATTACGCTCAAACGGTGCTATTTACAGGCCACTAGCACGGAAGCCAGACAGCTGCTCTGGCAATGAACGGGCTCAAGCAGCTGTCTGGCTTCCATATATATATATATATATATATATATGGTTGTTATATTTTTTTGATAACATAATAAGTTAGATAGGATGATGTCTTTATATTACCATAACCAATAATATGTTGTGCAAGTATAGTAATATTACGATCATGAAATTAGCATTGCTTATCTCAGTCTTTCTCACGGAACCCTAGGGTTCTGGGAAACCCCGGTAAAGAAACACTGCTGTATAGTCTATTACCAGCAAGGTAAGCAACTACTTAAAAGAGCTCTTCATTTGCCCAGGTTCCAAGTTATGTCTTGTAAAAGTACAAGTGTTTCATTGTATGTTTTTGACAATGTTGTCTTGTGCGCAGCTTGAAACAATTTGGAGTGTAGTGTTTTGTGTAGCTTGTAACTAAAATAACCATTCTCATTGTCTTTTCCTTTTGTTACAGAATGAAAGGCTGTCTGAGAAACTAGCTAAATTAAAAGCTGGGAACGCAACTGTTATCACAAAAGAAGAAAAAGATAAGGTATCTTTTTTCATTATCATTTTGTCGTCTTCACCCTTCATATCTTCTGGGTTTATAAATAAATAAATACTAGATGTAGGCATAGCAGTGTGGTTAATAAGTTTGTTTTCTTACTACATGGTATTCATTTCAATCTCGCTGGGTGGCACCTAGGGCAAGTGCCTTCTACTAGAGACCTGGGCCAACCAAAGTTTTGTGAGTGAATATGGTAGACAGACAGACAGAAGCTTGTCATGTATATGTGTGTGTATGTTTGTTTCTTATTTCTTTATTGCCCACAAGGGGCTAAACATAGAGGGGACAAACGAGGACAGACAAATGGATTAAGACGATTACATCAACCCCAGTGCGTAACTGGTACTTAATTTATCGACCCCGAAAGGACGAAAGGCAAAGTCGACTTCGGCAGAATTTGAACGCAGAACATAACGGCAGATGAAATACCACTAGGCATTTCGCCCGCATGCTAACGTTTCCGCCAGCTCGCCGCCTTTGTGTGTGTATGTTTGTTTCTCTTTGTCTCAACATTGTGTAGTTTGTAAATGAGTATCTGTCACACAAGCAGTGTCATTCATTTCCAATATCCTCTGGGAACATGGCTGGCCATGAAGAAATATTACCTTGCTGGAAACAGGTGAGGGTTGGCATTGAAAATTTGCTTCAGGAAGCTCTTGTTAACCCATGCAAACATAGAAAAGTGAATGTTAAAAATGATGATGATGGTATTCCAGGGTAGCAGCAGCCTGTCAAGATTGATAGCTGGCTGAAGAATGCTTAAGTAAGCATGATATAAATAATTACAAGGTAGTGGTGAGATAAATTTAAAACTTAAACTCCAACAACTTCATCCAGAGCAGGTAGCTCTGAAGTAAGAATTTAGCTGTAAAAACAATCTTCATCAAGCAGGTATGGAAGCAGAAAAGACCTATAAACAGCAATAGGCATAATGAGTATTCACAAATAAATAATGTACCTCATTTATCTATATATGCAACTTTCTAGTTCCATTCAAACCATGCCAGCATGGAAATTGGATGTTAAATGATGAAGATGACAAATATATATATATCA
>NC_068989.1:16461923-16462809 GCF_001194135.2 Octopus bimaculoides
GCTGAGCACTCCACAGACACGTGTACCCTTAACGTAGTTCTCGAGGATATTCAGCGTGACACAGTATGACAAGGCTGACCCTTCGAATTACAGGCACAACAGAAACAGGAAGTAAGAGTGAGAGAAAGTTGTGGTGAAAGAGTACAGCAGGGTTCGCCACCATCCCCTGCCGGAGCCTCGTGGAGCTTTACGTGTTTTCGCTCAATAAACACTCACAACACCCGGTCTGGGAATCGAAACCGCGATCCTATGACCGCGAGTCCGCTGCCCTAACCACTGGGCCATTGCGCCTCTACTCTCTGAATCTAATGCATAATCAACATGAATCAGATCATATGGGAATGTTACCTTGTTATTGGTAGCTCTGCTCAACCAGGACTGACCTATGATCAAAAATATTCACACTATGACTGTTTTCTCCAGGGCTACATCATTTATCTGTTATTTTTTTAAGATGATAAGGTATGGTTTGAGGGACAGTTGGTTGCTAATTCTAGCAGACCAAGTAACTATGTAGAGTCTCCCTTATTTCATTTACTTTGCTCAGAATGTTATCCTTTAGGTTTCTATCATCATTTAGGTTTACCAAGAAAGACAGAAATGTGTTAAAGAATGGAAAAAGAGAAAACGAATGGTAACTTTCTTTTTTCTTTTTCTTTTTTTTTTATTCTTGTGTCTCTGATCACGAATAAATTGTGCTTTATATATATCAATATATACATATATATATATATATATATAAAGCACGATTTAACGATTTATTCGTGATCAGAGTTGTTCAAAAACCGAGGTACTAATGTAGGCGGAGACGGACTATATGTAATCTGAACCTTCCCCCCCCATATTTATTAATTTTTTTTTACCGAATCCCACGTTTTAGGCTATG
>NC_068989.1:16463076-16469382 GCF_001194135.2 Octopus bimaculoides
ATCGGAATCTCCATAGCCTAAAACGTGGGATTCCGTAAAAAAAATAAAAAATATGGGGAGAAGGTTCAGATTACATATAGTCCATCTGGACCCTTATGTATATGGTGGTGCACCAGCATGACCGCAGCCACTTGGCTGAAACACATAAATAAATACATGTACATACAAACACATACATGATTTTTCCTTCTAAGAAAGTTATGTACAAATATTTGTGCATTTGTAATTGTATGTACTTCTATTAATGTACTTCTATTAATGTACTCAGATTTAAGTTCAAGTATGGGCTTGATTTTCCCTTTATTAGATGAGAAATAAAAGTTGCAGTTATATACATTAACTTACACTCCAGCTTCTATACACAATATAATGCAACTTTTATTGTTGTTATATGCCTAAACTCCGTGCTGTGTTCCACTCTTGTATATGAATAGTTGCAAAATCATTGCTATTCTATAAATTGTGCAAATTCATCTGGCCTGTGTTCGCTGCATTCATGACCAAAGCATTCACTTTAGTGTCATATTTGCAATGCTCTCAGCAGCTTATTCATAATTGCAAGTATACAGAGACATGCACAATCATTGATAAACATTTAAACTCATGTGCACACACACACACACACTCGTATATATTTACACACAAAATACTAACTAGGAGCATAACTTCAATAATCAATTATTTAAACAATATTATTGAGAAAAAAATATATTATTGGAAGTTTTGTGTCTCCACATCCAATATAAAACAACTTAGTACTTGTGTGTATGGATGCACATGTGTGTGGATGCGCACGTGTGTGTGAAACTGTTTTTTGCTTTTTACCAGAACATTTCCATCAAAGAAAATCGACCAATGTATTTCTTTCTTTATTGAAGGCCAATGATATTTTAAATGCCATCCTAGAAGGTTACCCCAAAACCAAGAAACATTTATATGTGAGTATTGATTACTCTCTTAAGATTTTAATCTTTTGATATAGTGATGCACTTAGAACTGATTGCGGTATTCAGAGCTAAAAAGATATATCATCATTTTCTCCTTTTCATTTTCTTATATATATATATATTGTCATCGTCGTTTAACATCCGCCTTCCATGCTTGTAATGTTCTTCAACTGTCCATCTTTTATCCTTATTCCATTGGTGTTATTTTACTTATCAATGTATTAATGTATATATTATTTTACACACAAATATATATATACGACAGGCTTCTTTCAGTTTCCGTCTACCAAATCCTCTCACAAGGCTTTGGTCGGCCCGAGGCTATAGTAGAAGACATTTGCCCAAGATGCCACGCAGTGGGACTGAACCCGGAACCATGTGGTTGGTAAGCAAGCTACTTACCACACAACTGCTCCTGCGCCTCTGATCATAAATTTTCAGCAAGATTGATCTGAATTAAGCAACTTTTACACAATTACACTACAATAACACCATTATTTATTTCAATTTATTTTTCTTCTGTTTGCAGGAAGAAATTGGTGTTGAAACTGATGAAGACTGTGGTGTGACTATTCCAAATATTTAAAGTCACAAAAACCATTGAAACCAGTCTATTTATAGCAAGACAGAATTGTTTATTTCAATTGAAATTTATTTTATGTTGAAAATAATTTATTAATTCACTTGGTAAGTTTTGTTTATTTGGTTGTCATTTATTTCATTTTGTTTTAAAACTTGTTTGATAATGTTGATTTTCAAAGGCCATGTTATGGGAAAATGGAAATAGGATTGCTGTTAAATCCAGGTATTTCCTGGGAGTATTTTTGTGTAGATATAAAGCAACTTGAAGGAGAGACAACCCATACTACCTGCTGTTTGTCTGTAGTCGTTACACAGTAAAAGGCTACATAATGTAGACCTCGTCCTCCAAGTCATTATTGGTAGCACTACTGTGTGGAAACATTTCTTGTTATTTAAACATCAACAGAAAGCAAAACGAGCCCACTTTTCTCAGGTAAGAGGCTCCATGTCTTGGAGACTAGATTAATGACATTCTCCAAATCAGACTTTCAAAGGAGGCTCAAACAAGATGGGAAAAGCTGGAAGTCATCAGAAAGGAATGCAGGGGACCATATGATGATGGCCTGGGGTTTACAGGAAGCTGAAGAGCTAACAATAACCACAAATGCTTACGGTATATATGAAGTGAAAGGAGTTTTAACTAAAACTGAAACCTGTATTTATATTACTTTTTTCTCTCATCTGTAAACTGATTGAGAATTTCTTTTAAACTTACCTCTAAAATGTGTTCTTTATTATTACTACCAGTTGGTTGTGACATTTCATTTCTCACTACAATCTCTGTTACCTTTTTCCGGTATTAGAATAAACACAGAGGGCTGTTCTAAAGGCCTTAATACTATTTACTTACATGTCTGTTAGAATCCTATTCCCACTTGGGTCATTTTTGCCTTTCATCCTCCGATGTGGTTAATAAAATAAGTACCAGCCAAATACTGGAGCTGATATGATCAACTATATTGTCTCTGAAAATTTATCATCTTGTGTTTATTTTAGAAGTCATTAAATTGATACATCTCTTTACATTTTAAGATTAAATCCCATCAACAATGTTGTTTCTTTTCATAGTTGGGGGTTGATATAATTGGTTATATACTACACTCACTCACACAAGAAATTTGTCACCTTTTGCTGGCACATGTAAAGACATTTGAGCGAGATCGTTGCCAGTGCCGCTGGACTGGCTCCTGTGCAGGTGGCGCGTAAAATACACCATTTTGAGCGTGGTCGTTGCCAGTACCACCTGACTGGCCTTTGTGCAGGTGGCACGTAAAAGCACCCACTACACTCTCGGAGTGATTGGCGTTAGGAAGGGCATCCAGCTGTAGAAACTCTGCCAAATCAGATTGGAGCCTGGTGTAGCCACCTGGTCAACCAGTCCTCAGTCAAATCGTCCAACCCATGCTAGCACGGAAAGTGGATGTTAAACGATGATGATGATGAAATCACAGCTTCAGTGCTAAGCTCCATGAAGTAAGAGGGCTTAATCAAACCTGCTTGATTAGTTGACAAAGATTTTTGTATGTACAAAATGTATTATGAATAATTGTGTGTAGTAACAGAAAAGGTATCTGGCTGTAAAACAATGTCTCAGTAAGATATTCATCTAACCTATGCTAGAAAAGGAAAGCAAACAAATGACTATATATAAAGTACCTTTTAACACCCTAACCACTGATATGGCATGTTAGATAACAGTATAAATGTTCCCATTGTTTAAGGACTTTAAAATAAGTTAAGTTGGTGGAGGGAAGGATATCATGTTCAGAATTTGTAGAGAGACCAATATCAGTTAAATTATTGATTGGGAGGGGGGCTTCTTTTTTTTTTCAATAAATTAATTATTCATAATGGAAACCTTGTGTAAATGTTTGTCTTGTACATATTGTTGGATTCTACAACCAAAAAATTAAGTATTTATATCCTACCTTGCTTTGGTGTTGATGGAAAACTAAAATATAAAAATACACCCTTCCAAATTTCCATCCTGCTTGAAATTCACCAACAGCACACTGATCCCTTCCCCCATCCACCTTTTTTTTTCTTTAAGATATTTACTGATCAGTTCCTAACAGGACTGATGGAATTTTTATAAAACTGAACATTAATATTATCGAGAGAATAAGATTTACCTCCCTTACCAAGGAACAGCGACAGCACAAAAATATGATGTGAGTACACCAGAATACACCTGATGGGACAAACTAAACTCATCGTTTTCATTTAGTGTCAAGGGAAATCCTTCTTCAACTTACACTCATATAAGTCAAACTCAAGTATTGCAAGCTAACAGATCATCATCATCTAAGTTTTTACATCTACTTTCTTCATGCTGGTACGAAATAGATGAGACTTCTTGAGGTATTATTCCACAGCTGCATGCCAACCCTTACTTGTTTTCCAATGAGATAATTCCATTTGATCTTGTCCTTTGAAAGACGAATGGATGTGGGTTTACAGAGGACAGAAATGTCACTGCTGAAACAATGCAAAAACACATCGATAATCAACATTCATATATATATATATATATACACACACACAGGTGCAGGCTGTACCACATGGTTCTAGGTTCGGTCCCACCAATGGCACATAGGGCAAGTGCCTTCTACTATAGCCCCAGGTCAATCAAAACCTTGTGAGTGAATTTGGTAGATGGAAACTGAAAAAAGCTCATTGTATGTGTTATTATTGTTTCTTTGCCTTGCCATTGTGTAGTAGATGTAAACAAATGTCACCATCATGCGAGCAGTGTCCTTTATTCCCAATCTTGTGTCTGCTTATGGAGAAATATTACCTTACTTGGAAACAGGTGAGGGTTGGCAACACAAAGAGCATCCAACCTAATCAAGCATGGAAGAATGAACATAAAAATGATGATATATGACAGGCTTTCGTAGTTTCCATCTACCAAAACCAAAAAATATCACAAAGCATGAGTTTTTAACTTCCGAAGTTTGGTCCAGGTCAGCCTTCATGAAGTAGATTTGTCATCAAAGACATTCCAGTTTCGACCAGCCAGACTTTTGTTTTTCTTTTCTTCAAGTTGTCTGCTTCCAAAACCACATTAATTCTTTGGCTGCTAATTCTAACAATCCAGTAAGTGTCTAAAACATGTGAAAGTACTGAAGTATAGTTGTCTTTGATTTTTTTTTTTTTTTAATGAACAAAGATTGATAAATGCCAAGAAAAAGTTATTAAAAAGCTACATTTAATTATTCTTCTTCAAATAATTTTTTTTTTTAGAAATTACAAACAAATTCATTAACACATGTTTAATTTTCTGGTACTAAAATTGTTTGATAGTTCTCTGTTGTCTTTGATAAGGATAAGTACAGGTAATAAAAAAAAACACTAATTCAAAAAAAAATTTTTTTAAAAATATGAGCCTAAAACATTATTTATATAAAGTTATATAGAAAGTTGCTCTAAATAATTCCACATATTATATAATTATCATCATTTATTAGCACGTACATGCCCACACACACACATATGTGCATGCACACACACACACACATACACATAACCAAACATGATAACAAACAACCAACCAGCCTCCACCTGTACAGAGAAGTGTTATGTGGTGAGCGTATGTTAACAATATGAAATCTGCTTTTACTCCATGCGTGTTTATACATACATACATACATGCATACATAAATATATAATATACATATGCATTATATATAATATACATATATACAGACACACACGCAAACACACACACACACACATTTAATATACATATATATACACACACATTACATATATATGTATATATATTGTATATATAAACGCATATATATAAATATATGCTAAGATAATGAGAGTTGTATGGAAATGTGAGGGTTGGCAGCAGTGTCAGCAGATCTGCTGAAACTAACTAACATTGGTCTACAGTGATAAAAACATCACAACAGTCCAAATCGTTCTGCTCGTTTCCTTTTCTTTTCCTGTTGAAAATAGGGAAGAAAAAAAAATTACAAACAGTTAGTAGAACGAGGGAAAAGGATAAAAAAAAGAGAGAGAAAAACATGGTAGAAATTGGATTAATCAAAGCAAAACATTGAGCCAACTTAGTCAGAACATTATTCTAGTTCTCACAGCTACAATACAAGAGAAATCTTTAAAATCAAAAGCCAGTCTACCACAAGGAACTTCATTAACCTTTTTGCATTCAGATTACTCATTTATGATGGACTCTCAAAAACAATGTGTGAGTGTTCAGCCCTCGCCGAACAACCTGCACAAATGATTTGTTTATAGTGACCAAGTGTTTGTGCCGCACATTAGTTCACTCTCTCTCTATGAAATCAACGTTGTCTGATCAGATGCACTGTGTACCACGTGTCAGGTGTCTGATCAGGAGCACTGGGTACCACATATCAGAGCAATGTGAGATGGAGTGTTTTGCTCAAGAACACAACGCACAACCCAGTCTAGGAATTGAAATCACGATCGCTAGATTGTGAGTGCAGCACCTAACCACTAAGCCATGCACCCTCACTATATATCACTTACTTAGCCATGTAATATTATAACTCGTAAGTTACCTCATCATTTCACATTTGTCTTGCTTCTATATGTTGGTTCCCTGATGATGGATATATGTGGAATCCCAGCAGCTCTTACTTCTTTGGAGTAGAGTACACATATATTTTGAAACATGTGTAGGAATTAAAGGTACTTTTATTTAGATGCGTTTTGCTCCATTTATTGTTTGTATGTATGTATATATATATATATATACATACATACAAACAATAAATGGAGC
>NC_068989.1:16469671-16477497 GCF_001194135.2 Octopus bimaculoides
AAAAAGTCATGCCATAGTGTTTATTGCAGTATCTTGTCTATCTTGTGGAGGCACAATGGCCCAGTGATTAGGGCAGCGGACTCGCGGTCATAGGATCGCGGTTTCGATTGCCAGATCGGGCGTTGTGAGTGTTTATTGAGTGAAAACACCTAAAGCTCCACGAGGCTCCGGCAGGGGATGGTGGCGAACCCTGCTGTAATCTTTCACCACAACTTTCTCTCACTTTTACTTCCTATTTCTGTTGTACCTGTAATTCAAAGGGTCAGCCTTGTCACGCTGACGGAGTGCCAACAACAATAACAACTTATCTATCTTATATTCAATTTTCAGGGGGTAGTGACTATTCATTTACTGTTTTATTTCCACTTCTTTCATTCATTGGAATGCAGCAATGTGGGAACACTGCCTTGAAGGATTCAGTTGAACAAGGTGACCCCAGTCCTTACATTTTTTAAAGCCTGATATTTTAGTTTCTTTTGCAGATGTAAACAAACCAATACTGGTTGTTAAGCAGTGGTGGACAAAAATGCACACACTCACACACACAATGGGCTTCCAAACAATTTCTGTCTACCAGATCCAAAGACTGGTAAGGGAATGTAAAGTATGGTAGATGTCTGATGGGGGGTATTCACTTGGTTGCACATCTCTGAACAGGTTCCAGGAGGTCAATGTCTTGAGCAAGATAGGGGTTCCAGACTGGTGATGCAAATTCCAAGTGTGGCCACACCATAGCCTATACAGCATTAAACAGATAACTGGAGAGTGGCTGACAAAGGCATTGCTGAGTGATGCCAAGACACCCTCAGCCTTCTTGACAATTTTAGAGATGTGCTTTGTCCAGTGCAAATTGCTGCTGACAGTAATGCCCAGGTCGTGTTCACAAGAAAACTTCTGTAGAGAGAGTATGTGGACACTGGGTTTTTTTCCTCCCAAAATGCATGGTGATACACTTGTCCACAGCCAGTGATCCATTGTTGCATTGTGTCCAGGTCTGATTGCAGGAAAGATCTATAGTGTTCAGGATCTGTCCCTTTTTTATCTCAAGGTACAGCTTGATGTCATCTCCATATTGTGGCACAGTGGCATTCTTTTTAAGTTGGCATATATATCATTAATGTATGCAACAAATAAAAGGGGACCAAGAACAGATCCCTGCGGTGCATCAGATGACATCGCATAGGGTGAAGAATGCTGTGCTAGAACTGTAACTACCTCTTTTCAGCTGAGAATGAAGGATTCCAACCAGTTAAAAAGATCATCTTTCACACCCATTGTAGAGAGTTTTGTCATAAGTCTTTTGTGTGGCACAGAATTTTTAATTTAGCTTTAGCAAAGTCAACTTCTTGTGAACTCAATGCAAAATTTAAAAAGTTAACAATATTTACCTCAATCTCATCTGATTTTTTGCTGCTAAGAGTTGAATCAGCAGCAGCAGTGGTGGTGGTGGTGGTGGTGGTAGTAGTAGTAGTAGTAGTAGTAGTAGAATTGTTAGAAGGTGTAATAGTACCACTTCCGGATGTTGGACTTGAAACAAGCTGTCCAAATCTTTCTTTCCTTTTCCGGCGTTTAACTTCATCTTCCAACTGTCAAAAAGAATGATAAAGCAATAAGTTAGTGCCATCTTATGCAATGAACAGACTTGTAGTATAAGAGTTGAAATGAAAAGGTAGGAGGGAAAAGTGTTTTTACACTCTAATCTTGTTACTGGTTGGTTCACCAAGATCAATGACAGAAATCACTTGCAATATCTCTCTATCATATTCAGATACAAATAGAGAGATTAAGATTAAAGATGGATAATCATAAGGAACAGGCAGAGAAGAAAGAAGGGGTTAAAAAATGAATGAGACCAGACTGAAATCATCATTACTTTTCTATCTTAATCCTTCAACTTAGAGCTATGAAGACGTGACCTTATAAATCATTGAGATTTAGGAAAGTTTATCACATGAAGGTAGAGACACAACACTCTTTTGTTTTTTGTGAATCTGTAATAACATAGTCAGAGAGTGGATTCTGTGATAATAATAAAATAAAGACAAAAACAGAGGAGATATTAAAAAAATAAATGTTCATACTCGAGATAAAGTATTGGAGACTATCGTTCCAAATCTCTCAGCCCGTTTTTTCAGTCGGTCAAGGTCATCTGCCTGTAGAAATAAATATACATTAAAACAGTAAACAAAAAGAGATTAGTTTTGATTAAAGCTAAATATTAAATATGTTCTCTTAATAAACATAACTGAGTAATAAAACAAGAAATGAGAAGTAGTTGTATAAGCAAAACAAAACAAAAGATCTGAAAAGGAAATAAAAAAAGACACAAATACAAGCAACGAAATGGCAAAAAATAATGTTCGTATGCATGGTAAAAATGGGTGCTTACTTCTGGAAGAATAAATGCTAAGAAGAATGGCCATTTTATGCAGGAATGATGATAAAAAGATGGTGGTTTGTGGAAAATTTGTTATAAGAAAAATGTCAAGTTGGAAAATGAGAAATAATTGATAATATAGCTGGTTATCTACAAAAAGATTTTTTAAAAAGAGCTATATATGAAGGAATAATAATAAGTATGCGAACAGGTTATATGAGGAACGGACAATAAAAATTAAAAGAGTTGGCTTTTCAAAAGACAAGTGGCAAAAACAAATTAAGATGAAAAATTGTTACACGTTTCTTATTTCTTTACTGCCCACAAGGGGCTAAACATAGAGGGGACAAAGAAGGGATTAGGTCGATTACATTGACGACAGTGCATAATTGGTACTTAATTTATCGACCCCAAAAGGATGAAAGGCAAATACCGCTAAGCATTTAGCCCGGCGTGCTAATGTTTCCGTCAGCTTGCCACCTTTGTGGGTGAATTGGTTGAATGTTGGATATAATAGCTTTTGGGATTTAGTTAGGTTCTTTTCCATTTTGATTTCAAATTCTGCTTGGCTATACTTTGCTTTCATCTTTCTGGGGTCAAAGAAAATGCTGGAATCCACTATATACATCCACTCCTAAGATCTTTTGTTTATGTTAGAAAACTTAATTGTTATGAATGCTAAGCAGTAGAAATAAATTTGGTAACGATAGGTGCTGGTATGGTTGTGTGGTTAAGAAACTTGTTTTTCAACCATGTGGTCTTGAATTCAGTCCCACTGTGTGACACCATGAATGTGTATCTTCTACTATAACTCTGGGCTGACTAAAACCTTGTGAGAGGGCTTGGTAGACAGAAACTGAAAGAAGCCTATTGTTTATATATGTATATATATATATATATATATATATATATATATAAAATGTATGTATGTTCATGTGTATTTGTGTGTACCCTTGTCTAGAGAACATGTGATCATTATATGATGAAGATCGATATCATCATCCTAGAAGCAATGATGTTAAAAGATTACAAACTCGAGACTTCATCATCATCATCATCATCATCACCACCATCATATGTCTGTTTTCCATGCTGGCATGGGTTGGACAGTTTGACAACATAAACAAAAGTACTGACATTCATAATAATAATTTCGAACACAAACACAATACCAGAAATTTAGAAGAGTGGGGGTGATTAATTCATTAAATAAACCTCAGTACTTCATTGGTACTTTATTTTTTTTTTTTTTCTACCCCAAAAAATGAAATGCTAAGTTGAACCCAGTAGGATTTGAACTCGGAAAGTAGAGCCAGAACTTTGTCCAAGCCAAAATCATTCTGCAAATTCACCACACTAGCAACAACAATACCAACAGTAACATTGATATTACTATTATTATTATTATTATAAACTCACTAAGTCTACTCTGTGGAGTGACTAGTGTTAGGAAGGGCATCCAACCGTAGAAACCATGCCAAAACAGATGACTGGATCCTGGTGCAGCTTTCTGCCGAGCTAGCTCCTTGTCAAACCATCCAACCCATGCCAGCATGGAAAGCAGACATTAAAGGATGATGATAATATGTTCATATAAAATTAGTAAAAACAGACACCAGTGTGGCTGTGTGATCGACTGACTCACACACACACACACATACATATCTTGAAACACTTACCAAAACTGGTGCTGGTGCTATTTTGCCTGAATGTTTACTGGTAAGGGTGGAACTAGAATCATTGTTATTAGCAAGACCAAATCTAAAAAAAAGAGAAAGAAATAAAATGAAGAATAATGTTATGAGTATTACCAAGAACAAACAGAGTTTATGAAACTGCTAAAAGCCATCAGCAATCTACATCTTAGAAAACATTGCTGCAACTAGAGGGATTTAAAAAATTCACTTAAGTTATACAACATCAGACCCTTCAGTTAATACAGTAACCTCTATGTGATTGTTCAACCTAATAGAAATAGTAGCCAAATATCCCTTAAATGTATTGCAAAAAAAATGGAAGGATAAACTAGAGAATGATACAATGTCTAGAAAGAAATAGATCGAATGGTTACCACAGCCTGAATGCCTTTAGGCTCATATCTGTTCAATCAGATCTAACTTGGGACTAAACAACATCAACAACATTCATCAGTCTGGAGCATTTTTCCAGATGCTGTTGTTGGAATCATCTTTAACTACAGAATTAAACCCTTCAAGAACTAAGCCCGTGAATCTTTGAACCAATGCATTTAATCATAATATCACAAATATGCTTTGTACAAAATTTAAAAAATCTTACAGACTACACTATACAAAAAGAAATTTCATAATAGATATATGCATACAAGTATGTATGAATGAATGCATGTATTATGAGATAAGTTCAACAGGTTCATTTTTGGTTCACTCCAGTTCAGAGATCCACAGACTTGGTTCTGCCAGTGCCATGTAATAGCACAGGTGCTGGTGTCACATAAAAAGCACCCAGTACATTCTGTAAAGTGGTTGGCATTAGGTAAGGCATCCATTTGTTCTAACACACACTGTAAAGTGGTTGGTGTTAGGAAGGGCATCCAGCAGTAGAAAGGAAGCCAAATTAGATTGGAACCTTGTGCAGCTCTCCTTCTTGCCAGCTCTGGTTAAACTGTACAACCCATGGCAGCATGAAAAATAGATGTTAAAGAATGATGATGATGACTTAAGTTAATATTAATATCATCATCATCGTTTAACGTCCGCTTTCCATGCTAGCATGGGTTGGACGATTTGACTGAGGACTGGTGAATCAGATGGCTACACCAGGCTCCAAACTGATTTGGCAGAGTTTCTACAGCTGGATGCCCTTCCTAACGCCAACCACTCAATAGTTAGAAAAAAATCATCAGCTTGTCAGCAATTCATCTGAGAACATTTAGACATTACATTACCTTGCAGCTCTGGCAGCTTTCTTATCTGTGTCATTACTGATGCCAAATCTTTCAGCTCGCTGCTTTAATTTCTAAACAAATTTTGAAAAAGACACAAGGTAAAGCTGAATTCTTTGGAAAATAAATAGAATAACTGTGGTACAAAATTGAACATACACTTCAAATGATTATTAAATGAAAACATTAAGATTTACAATCTATAAATATTTCAGAATTGTAAGTGTTAAGTAAGTGACATGGTCAGTGTGGAATAAATAAAACCTACTGATAAATCTTCTATGATCATAATTATTTAACAATAGGGAGTATCAACTCCAATAGAAAGAAGAATGAGAATTATGACATCCATACCTTTTTCTAAATAGCTATTTTACTTGGAGCAAATGAAACAGCAATGGCAAAGAACTGAATATGGGTTCAACAGCACATACACATACCAACACAAATATTCCATAAACATGCATACACCTACGCAAATCCTAACACACACACACACAAGTCCCACCGGAAATATATTTATTTCATCTCACCTCTTCTGCAGATAGTGGAGGTTTGATAGGCACCAGAGGTGAAGTTGATGACTCAGGACTGCTAGTTTCAATTTTGACAGGAACAAATGGTTTTGTTGTCTCACTGGGCATCTTGGTCTCTGGTAGTGATTCAGATTTCTCTTCTTGCTGTGTCTCTAATCTGATTGAGGTTTAAGAAAAATTCTCTTAATTAAAAACTTGAGTTAACTAGGACAAACAGTGAATTACATATTTACTTGTGCATAAGTTGTGCTATTTTATTACTGGATTTTAACCAAAAGAAAAAGAAAAACAGAAGCACAACTTATATGCATGGCAAAGTTAAAACTATGAAGGGAAAAATTTTGTACCATGATTAAATACTAAATTAGGGTTGTGACTTATACACAAATAAATACGGTAACTCTAAAGTGAGTAATTTCTTCAGAACTGTGTATTTACCTAGAGCTTCATGACGTTAGGTCAGTTTATTTTCCAATGGCTTAGCCACAGAAAGAAGAGGAACAGTCACAAACTTTTGCAGGACTTCTCAAACTGAGAGAACGGTGGAAGAAATCTCATACTAAGAACCTGGTCCAAATATACTCAGCTAAAGCCCTAAGGGCCAAATGAGCAACAGAATAAGTCTACCACTCAAAGTTGCACATTTCAGCAGGCTCTGACATTGATTTCAGTCATCAAAATATCAAGGTCGCATCAAAGAGAAAACAATTTGCCTGATGTCCCCCATCAACTAGTTCCACTTCACAAACAAAAGAACGAGAATCTTTATCAAATTTGTAAATATTTCAAATACCAATATTTTCTTGCTAGCACGAGTGGGATGATCCAGCAATATCATACAAGCAACACTTTATGAAATCATCATCATCATCATCATCGTCGTTTAACGTCCGCTTTCCATGCTAGCATGGGTTGGACGATTTGACTGAGGACTGGTGGACCAGATGGCTACACCAGGCTCCAATCTGATTTGGCAGAGTTTCTACAGCTGGATGCCCTTCCTAACGCCAACCACTCCGAGAGTGTAGTGGGTGCTTTTACGTGTCACCGGCACGAAGGCCAGTCAGGCGGTACTGGCAACAGCTACACTCAAAATGGTGTATTTTACGTGCCACCTGCAGAGGAGCCAGTCCAGCGGCACTAAAAAACCCTTAACATTCAGATTACTGTCAAATGTAATGCTTATTTATTCACACTGTTTTGAATTAATCCTGCATTATCTAGAACTCTGAGACTTTAATGCTGAGATTATTCATGTTTAGCAGGACATTGTGGTATCGGTTAGTCCAGATTTGGCCAATCTGAACATAAAACAAGTAAAATATTTGGGCTTGATATGGCCAGTTTAAATGCTTAAGGGTTAAACCGGCATTTAATGAGGATTATCAATAATTTGTTATGGAAACAAATAATGATAAAAAACAATCAAGTGATAAATAAATAAGCCCCTAACACTTACATTGTCATACTGGCAGCAGTTTCCCTTATGACCACTTTAGTTTCAGCAGCATCAGTAGCATCTGAGTCACTGATGTTATCCATTTCCTCATCACCGGTTAACTGTAAATTGAAGGGCAGAAAAAGAGTAAAAAAAAAAAAAATAACAAGTGATAATGGATAGTTAAAAATGGGGAGATAGAAGATTCAGTGAAAAAATGTTGGAGTAAAGAACAATGATTAGAAGAGGGGCAAAAAACATCTAGTATGGAGATCTCTTCAACCATTTCGGTAATCTCTTGCCCTCCCATACAAGCTCAGTTGTCTTGGCTTTATCTTACCACTGGGCACATTAAGAACAAGGTGTCTTATGTGTGTACAATTTTTTTGCACTCTAAAACAATTTAGCATTAGTCTAGCATTTGTCTATGCAACTGCTATGCCACCATCAAATTTGACAGACAAGTCAGCACTTGCTCTAATTCTTCATGTTCTCATTTCAAATGTCACAAAGGTCAATTTTGCACTCATCCTTCCAGCATCAATGAAACAG
>NC_068989.1:16477507-16482394 GCF_001194135.2 Octopus bimaculoides
GGGGGGGGGGGGAGTTAGAGTGTTGGACAAAATACTTAATGGTGTTTGTTCCAGCTCTAAGTTCAGCTTTGACAACACAGGTGTTAAGTTGTATCAGTTGCTGAACATACTTGCATGTATGGACAATTGTTAGACTTTCATGAAAAACATTGTCCAAGCTTATACTATGGAGAGAATCTTCCTAGGTTCTTGATCAATGGAAGTTGTCTTTATATTATGATCTTTAAAATTTTTTAAGGCAATGAGAAAGCACAGACAGTAAAGCCATATTGTAGAATGTTTTACAGTAGTGGGTCTTCTGATTCATCAAAATCTGCCTGGGTTGACAATGCTTTTATTCATTATTTTGGCTTATTTCTATGGATGTTGAAGGGATGAATAGAGAAAGTAGCAAACATACTGGGGGTTCATTTACATTCACTACACTCATCTCTAATGTTGTAGTCAAGTGTTTACTAGCATAATAAATCGTTAATTATACACACAAAATTGAAACAAGGCACCTTAATGTAGGCCAAGAAAACTGAGACAGATAGAGTAGGGTACACTGTACCTTGAGAACACAACTACAGTAAGGGACTAGATCAGTTATGGGCAAACTGCAGCCTGCAGAACATTCAGAAACACACATCTTGAAATTTTAAGAGTGCCACCTGCCTGAAGATGAGCCACATCTCATGTGAACTGCTTGTTGAAAAAGGTTGCCCATGTCTGGTATAGACTACCATCTTTATCTCATAAAACCTCAAAATCCAGGATAAAACTAAACTGAGTCAACCAAATAAACCACAAACAGACACACCCTTCATACTGACAAAATCAAAACAAAAGAAAAAGGCTTAAACTTTTCTTGAAATAACTTTTTAGTAATAAAGTTACTTTCTGGTACATAAAAGGCATTTCATTAAAATCATGATGGGAGAATTAAATTTAGATATTAAATATCCAGATGGTTTTAGGTGGGTCGAGTGTATAAAAGATTTAGGGAATGCATTAAATTTACCTCATCAATCACAGCTCCATCAGGTTCTTCCTGGATATCTGTGTAACAAACAGACAAAATATTAAAATTTAGCAAAGATACAAGTGTTCATGAGAAATCTGCACTGAATCTAGGAACAAACCCGGAAAATGTCCCCCAAAGGAAGCATACCAATCTTGTCTTCTGAACAGCATTGCATATATCAAGACAAATTTATCACACTCCAACCCCATTTAACATAAATAGCATGATATTAGAATCTTCATTATTACTTCAAATTCTAGGTCTCATTATCACCAAGGAACTCTCCTGGTGAATGCCCATCCTAAACACATGAACAACAGGGTTTCCTCTTCCAAATAAGGAAATACTTCTTACTATGCAACAAATCTCAGATAAGATCCACAATGGAAAACTACATCCATATCTGGGAAAATGCTGCTGCTACAAACACACAGAGATATGCAAGACCATATCTATAAAATAGGCCATTCGACTGATTAGCATAAAGTCACTCACAGACACACCTTAATCTCTAGACCATAAACAAGCTGTCTCTTCTCTTTGTTTTTACTATTGTTATTATCATGGTCTCTGCTCAGCAGAGCTAGCTGGTCTAATGACACCTCCACTTAGGCACTCTCTACACATTTGTCTCTCCAGCACTCATCACTCAAATTGCATTCACCACACCCAACACACTAACTAACCAAAGTGCTGGCAGAGCAGCAGAAGTAACTCTGCGTGGAAATCGCCCAGGACAGGACATGCTGGACTGTGCAAACCATGACCCAAACTTCATGAAGACCATCATCACTCGTGATGAGACATGAATTTATGGTTTCTGCTCAATGCTTTTGGTCATTGGTCATCTAGAAGGGAAACGAAAATCTAACAAGCATGCACTACACGTCTGTAATTTGGGTGTAACAGCAAGGAACTGATGTGGCGTACCGGTGCAAAAATTTTCATGCATGCACATGAAGGGTGGTGTCACCTCCCACCCAAAGAACTTTGCTCACCCAGCACTGGTTTTGGTGGGAAAAATAGTCGGATACTTTTTGAATGCACCTCATATACCACACACACTGTAAAGTGATAGGGCATCCATCTATAGAAGCCATGCCAAACAGTCTTTGGAACACAATGCACTCTCTGTGCCCATCAGTTCTTGTCAAACTGTTCAACCTATGCCAGTATGGAACATGGACAGTAAATGATGGTCATCCTTCTTTCCCAATTAATGGGTTTTTTCTAGGTACACAGATTGGACATGTCCACTGAACAGCATGTCACAATTTGTCATCTTTCTCATTTGTAAGGACCAGCTTCCTAAAATCAGGCTTTACCACTTCTCTACCCAAATCTTTGTCAAAGTTATATAAATGTACTGAAATCTCATAATAAACATTCTAAATTAATCGAATGGATTAATATACTTTTACCAACCTGCTTCAGGATTGAGTGCTTTTTCCAGGCGGTTCAAAAGTTCTGCTTTTGTACCTATGGAAGACAAACCACGTTCCTTTAACTCTTTCCGTAATTCTGCAACCTAGGAAAAATAAATGAAAGACCTGAAGATAGCAAGGAAATACACATTGCTACATAGCAGCCCTTTAAGTTTTTTTCTATTATGAATTATCAACTATACACTGAAACCATACAGAATTATAATCAACATGCAACACTTATATCTGAGACTGCTTTCAAGTGAGTTTATGAGGGAGCCAGTATGGGGTCATTTCTCTGACTTGAAACAGAATACAAAATCTCTTTTAAAAAAGTCAGAGAGAGAGAGAAGGGCATATTGTATAATGTAATCTGAGATACATTATGTCTGAAAAGAAAGGATGGCAACAATGCCATTAATCATACGGCTCCTTAATCAGAGCTAACCTGAGGCTAAAGAACAGCCACATTCAAGAGAGAAGGGCAAAAATCCATTCATTAACACATTACAATTATACTGCTTTTTTTATCACTACTACAACAGTTTGCTCTCCTGTGATGTAACTAGCTGCTTATCACTTCCACTTAGGGCCCACATAACACATCAGTCTCTGCTAAGCCCTTCCTCCCAGTCTAAAACCACTACTGTGTTTCAACTCTTAGATCCTGCAATAAACCATTTTCCCTCAAGAACTTAACTTTCATGAATTCCCTCACTGCCATTGTCTTTCCGAGAGATATTGAGCAACAGATTTTCATTGATCTTTCCTGGTCTGAGAAAGACTGCAAAAATTACAAGCACAGCCTCTCTCTAGTCACTAAGTTACAGAAGAGAGTCATTTCTGCGACTATCTTAGGAAGTGCAGCTAATATATGCACCAACATTTATGACTGCATCAAAAAAGTTAGTCAATAAGCTAAAAAAAAAAAACCCTACTACACAATGCATTTTGTCTAATACAGCTAAAATCACTTCTGCACCTCTTAACTACCAACAGTCTACATCTCCCTCCTAAAAATCATAATACACGTGCCTTCCTTTCAACTCATTCCTATTATATCTCACATTCTGAAAGTATTAACTAAAAACAAGTATTAGCATCAGCAACTGAGAAGCTATCACTCATAACAGGACAATCCAGAGTTTCTTTATTCATTAAGAAGTGGACTACTATGAACAGTGGAGGCGCAATGGCCCAGTTGTTAGGGAAGCGGACTCGCGGTCATAGGATCGCGGTTTCGATTCCCAGACCGGACGTTTTGAGTGTTTATTGAGTGAAAACACCTAAAGCTCCACGAGGCTCCGGCAGGGGATGGTGGCAAACAAACCCTGCTGTACTCTTTCACCACAACTTTCTCTCTCTCTTACTTCCTGTTTCTGTTGTGCCTGTAATTCAAAGGGCCAGCCTTGTCACACTGTGTCACGCTGAATATCCCCGAGAACTACGTTAAGGGTACATGTGTCTGTGGAGTGCTCAGCCTTGTCACATTGTGTCACGCTGAGTATCCCCGAGAACTACGTTAAGGGTACACGTGTTTGTGGAGTGCTCAGCCACTTGCAAGTTAATTTCCCGAGCAGGTTGTTCCGTTGATCGGATCAACTGGAACCCTCGACGTTGTAAGCGACGGAGTGCCAACAACAACAACAACTATGAACAATTCTGTTGAGGATATTGTTGGGCCATTAAGGAGAAAAGTAAACAATGAAGCCATTAAGGAGAAAAGTAAACAATGAAGCCATCTGTCAAAACCTATCACCTCTGGAATGATCTACCTTCACTGTAAGATTTTTGCTACTAGGACTATATCTTGTTTATTGGTTATATATTTGTCAAGTTAACGCTAACACAATGGTATCAATAATCTGTTGAAATATGCTAAATCCAATTAAAAGCAGGGCAGGTTAAAATGTTATCTGTTAACATACATATTATTTACTTGACAAGAATAATTTATATTGATAAGGAAGTTTAGGAAATAACCATAACATTAACTGGTTTACAAATTTTAGATCTATGTAGATAATGCAAGAAGGATGTAAACTAAATAGTTGTTTAGCCCAAGGTAAACCCGGAGCCAACAGACTATGATCAGAAGTATTTCAACCATGATGATCCTGTCGTTTTTTTCCGGTTTGTTTACATCGGACTGCATTACCTAAGGTATTCTTTTTTTTTTTTTTTTATAAGTTGTGATTTAGAGGAAATCTGCCGATAATTCCAACACGTTGATCCACTCGCATGGAGGAATAATAAATGCTGAAGCTTCCTTGTTCGCTCAGAGGCTTGATGTTGTTGTAGCTTAGACCCAGGACAGCCCTGGTCGAGACCATGATCAAAAATATTCCATCCGTGACTTTCCCATCTAAATTTAACTTGTCCGATGTCTTCCTTTTCTGAAAACGGCAGGGTATGATTTAAAGAAATTTAGTTTTTCCTAGCAAGTCAGGCGACCGC
>NC_068989.1:16483110-16485664 GCF_001194135.2 Octopus bimaculoides
TTGTAATTCTTCCCCCTTCTACCACATTACTAAAAGTACACACAGTACACACTGCCGACAACACAAACCAATGGCAAAACAACATCAAAAGCTAAATGCAAATGCAACAATTGAACTAAAAGACAATGACACACCAGACCGGCATCATCAGCGTCATGCTAACCGTGTAACGTACCTTCATTTTACCATGCTGAGTACTGGGAATGTCTTCCACATTTACTTCGAGGTCAGCCATTTCTTTTTTATATACTTTTTTATTGAATCTGAAATTGGAATACCAGATCTGTTTTCTAACATTAAAGAGCTAACTAAAGCCAAGGAAAACAAAAATTTAATTAGAATATGTCAGAGTCACCTCCCTTGCAAAGTTATTTTATTACGGACGTTTGTTATTCTGTTCTGTTTCAGACGGTCATTTGACTGTGAGAAATAACCAAATTTCTCTCTCTTAAATTGCACCTTTGTCTTAAAGAAAGATACGGTGGACAATAGCTAGTACCCAGTATGCAAAAAGACGTGATGATCATGACTGGTAAACCTTCAGTCATATGTCGGGACACCGACGTGCTAATAAATACCTGCCAAATCGCCCTTGCGGTGATTTTGGTAGGATTGTTAGAGGGCCAGACAAAATGCTTAATGTTCTTTTTTCTTATGCCAGGGTAGCTAGTTTTACCTGGAAATGAACGAAGAGGAAACTATCTCTGAAGAGCCGGGCGGAGGTGGCAAATGCTTACATCTCATTCATTATCTAATGCTGACTGGCCGTCGTACCTTGCCTTGTTTCATAGCTAAGCAAAATGGAACTGATCTTTCGCTTTCTGTGGAGGGGATGTGTTCCTCTGGTCAGACGGTCTATTTACTGTTAATTTTTATTTAATGGAAGACTGGGCATGCTGTGGTTAATGATGTCCCGATTGTGACAACTCAAGCATTTCCTTGACGGTGAACAAGTGTGGTCACCGTTTGCTAGACACGGTTTTCCACAACTCGTCTCTTTAATGGAGCAGCAGTCCTGACTCAAGCGTAGGCTGAGGTGTCTGGCACTTTGAATGTCGTCAGATGCTCCTCGCCTTCTACCAGTCGGGTAGTGCAATCGGTGAATGTTCTACTTCGCCGTTCCACAAAGGATTAGTGAGGGGAAAGAGCAACAACGTCCGCGAGGAAACTCTAGATGTCGATGAAAATCAATTGATTGGTCTGTTCCGAAAGACTTTCGAGGCCCATAGATAACTTCCAGAAATCCCTAACAGAGCTCTCAGGAGTGAAGGGACATTGCCGGTTCGGGATAAACTTTACAAGCATGATAGTTGTGCTTACTCGAGATATGTGCACAGTGACGAAACCATCCTTCATGCACTCATACAGTATTCAAACATTGATGAGATGTGGAGAATTATGTCGAGCAACTGCTATTATGTGTAGGACAGATCTGGCTGTCAAGATCGCACCACCGCAATTCTTTGACCGGGAAGGGCAGGCAGTTTTCTTCTCTGATTGCTGTGGCGAAAGAGTTAGTGTGTCAGACAAAACTGAAGGAACTGAAGACAGACATTTTCGGTCAAAACTTCATCGACTTTTTCCGGGTTCCACTTGGGACATAAATGTTTACTCAAAGTATCTGTCCTCAGTTTCCACCACGGCCGCAAGATGGCTCCTCTCTGTGCTCCTGAGAAGATCTTTGAACATTTCCTTGATCTTGCCCCCCCCCCCACTTCGACCTTAGTGTTGCAAGCAAAGTGGCTGTTGTCTTTCTCAACTGCACACCACACATAGTAATCCATGGGATTACAACTGGGATAATTAGGAAGCCAGAAATTGGGGCTGATGAAGTTGTAGAAGTTTTCCGACGACCACTTCTGACTCTTTCTGGAGCTATGGCAAGGAACCGAACCCTGCTACCACACATATGACCTTCCATCAGCAACCTTCTGCAGCGAGTCATTGAATACATTCTCCAGTAGCTTCATATAGCCGTCTGAATTGAGCCTAAGACTTAAAAGTATCGAACAAGTGTGGTACATAGTTGCTCGTAGGCTTGCTCGTTCAGAGTTGACTGCTTCTTGATACCTTGGCTAAGATCAAAGTGTAGTACCTTTTCTAGGCTCTGAGTAGGTATGGCTGGTAGTATTATTCACCACTGTAAAGAAAGGTAGGACTGTACTGTTTGCTGCTTGATGATTACTTCATTGGCTTACAGTACTGCGTACAATTCTCCCAGCAGAGGAAGAATTATGAATTGGCCTCTTCTCTTTACGATAAATCAGTGTTGTATAGAGGAAGAGATTTATTTCCTTTTTACTTCACAATACGAGAAAACCGTTGATAAGCACCCATCACTATGAGTAATTATGGTTCGGAAATAATTAGTGTTTAGTGTCAGCTAAAGCGCCTCTAAAGTGAAATAGATTTTTATGCTGTATAGAATGCTAGACTATAGGCTGATCGCTGAAGGGCAGAATACTGATTCTTGTTATTGTTCCGTTGTTCAGCGCTCATGTCAGATGTGGCTCTTCCCTTGTTTCCTTTTTTTTTTTTTTTTTTTTTTTTTTTT
>NC_068989.1:16486816-16491571 GCF_001194135.2 Octopus bimaculoides
TTTTTTTTTTTTTGTTTCTTTCAGACAGTACATCTGAGACTACCTTATCTAATGTGTCCAACTCATTTGAAGACAATAGATTGGGATCTGAAAGAAATTTGGGTAACTTTTCAGATTAACACCCGCACGATTTTCACTAGGGTGTTAGAGTTAGGGTTTTAGGGTTAGGGTTAGTGTTGGATCTAGTTCAAAATGGGGGCACCAGTTTTCATTTATGTTTTATGTAGTGTTTTTGGTACCGAAAGACTTTCAAACTTCGTATACTTATCTATTTTGTGTCGTAGTAACGCTGTGCGCATGCGTAGTAAAACTAGTACTTAAAGAGTTTGTTTCACTTTCTAAGCCTCTTGAGCGCGATACCTCCGACGTGACAACACCTTGCTCCTCAATGAGGCATTCTTCACCACGATGCCTTCGATGTGATAGCTACTTGCTCCTCTGGCATGCATCAAGGAAGCTCTTAACCTTCCAATACCAATTACTAATTAATCAACGGCTGCTAAGCTGAATGACACAGGATTTGTAAAACCAAGCATCATCAAAAATAAAACTTGTTTTTATTATGTTGTTAATTGTTCTACTGTTTCTTAAGATATAATTATGTTGAAAGGTGATAGAGAGAGACTAATGTCTCTATTGCAACTATCAACCTTTTACAAGGGTTAGGGTTAGGGACGGAATTCCCACCATAACACTCTAGTGAAAATCGTGCGGGTGTTAATCTGAAAATTTACCGAAATTTGAATTGCCTTCTCTAGATTGTAATGACTTCAATAGTCTCTTCGCGCCTTATATTAACTTAGTACTCAAATTACCAACTTTGTGGACTTGGTAGCTTGTAAAATTGTCTTGACTAGTAACAGAATGAAATCTTTATCATAAATACTAATGCGTTTGTGACCCATGCTTGTATTGTTTAGATAACTTATTACGATCAGCTCCTTTGTGGATATACAAGATACAGAAATAAGATATGCAAACAAAATAACTTTGTGTTCTTATTTATTTATTTTATTTAAAAGAAAACGTAGCAAATAATTTCGGGGCTGTATTTATTTGGCATGAAATTTAATCTGTTGAAATAATTCGATATGTTGAACAAATTACGTTGTCCTAGATCATGTTGCATGATAATGAGGACCAGATATAGACATAAACAAGTTATAAGATCAAGTACCGCCCATTCTATAGGGACTTCTCAATATCTCAGACTATATTTACATGTTAAAATTGTTATTCTTTCGTTACAAAGTAATGATTTAATCCAATCATTTACAATTAACATTGATAAAACAGGCATAATTGCTAATAAATATAAATTTTATACGGGTTAAGATTTAGTCGTTGAAATTACCAAAATCCGACAATTTTTTTACATGAAATAACTTCGAATACAAAAATTTTTATCTGTTCTATAACACAAAATATACAAGTATACAAAGTTTTAAAGTGTTTCGGTACCAAAAACACGACATAAAACATAAATGAAAAATGTTGCCCGTCAAACCAAAAAGATCCTTATTATTATTAACAAATTAAAAGCAGTGCTAGTATTGTAAATATCATCGATCGCACATACTCAATGTATGTGTTTTGTTTGTTCGACTGTTCGCTGCCATATAACGTCTAGGGGACGATTCTCATTGCACTGGGTATTAAAACAACTGAAAGTCATATACAGGTGAGACAACTCACCTCCAATCGAATTCAGGGCTGATGGATATTACACTATTTATATAAACACCTTCTCCTCGACTTACGACCGAGTTCCGTTCCAACTGACAAGTCGTAAGTTGATCTGGTCATGTGTCGGATTTATATTGTTCATCATTATTTTCATTCAAACGAGATATAAAAATATAAAACACCAAAAATTTAATCCATAATTATTGTACATAATGTGAAAAATACCTAATATGTATATCTGTAGATGAAAGCATATTCCTTTTATCAGTCATTTTGTGGGTATTTCAGATACAACTGTAACAAATCGACATACAGCTGCTGCTTGAAAGTGACTGAGTGAGGGACAGTGGCAGGCAGTGGATGCCTGGGTCTGAGGGAGGCCTGCATTGCCAGATGCTGCCATAGTTACTGTACGTGCAGCTGTTCAACGTCCAAAAATTGATTATTTATTTATGGCCATAAGTCGAGGAGAAGGTATAGTTATAGACTGGCGATTCAATTCGTCTTCAGTCCATTTCAGGTACACGATGTTGATAAGCTACAAAAATGGTGAAATATTGGTATCCATCACTCCCGAATGGGATTGAAGGCAAATTGTCTCACCTGTCTATGACGTTCAGGTGCTTTAACACCCAGTGTAATGAGAAAGTTGCCCCCCAGATGGTATTGCACTGCAAACCAGCAAACAAACAAAACGCATACATTGAACATGTGCAGTCAATAAATATTACACCCAAGTCGACTTTGCCTTTCATCCTTTCGGGTTCAATAAATTAAGTACCAGTTGTGGTAATCGACTGGCCCCACTCTCCAAAAATTTCAGGCCTTGTCCTTATAGTAGAAAGGATTATTATTATTACTATTAAACCTTGGGAGATGCATTAATAGTATTTCTTTCAACACACGTATTCACATCAAGAATCTTGCACACCAAATACACATACGAAAAATTATTATTATTATTATTATTATTATTATTATTATTATTATTATTATTAAAGGAACAATGGAAAGTCCACTCCAAACAACACGTTTATGAGGATGGAACTTTTGGGACTGCTGTATAACCCTGTACAAGTTTGAGGGCCCCACGGGTAGTGCAAATTCAAAGGCTGCCCAAGACAGCATATACTCTAGTTACACCACTGGATAAAAGGTGTTTTATTTGTGACCATCCCGTCTTTTACCCAGAAAGTGTATTTAAGATTACATTAGCTTACATGTCCTTCCTTCTTTTTCAACTGAAAGATATGATTGGAGAAAGATATCATTGTTATTTCAAGCAGGTTTACCAACCATGTCAACCATGTAGAAAATTATTACAAAAATATATTGATAACATATTAGCTATTATTTCTAATGGATATAATAACTGTCTGGATTATTTTGATAGTTATTTAATTAAATATAGAATTATTTATGTTGGCAAGGATTAGGTTTACCTAACAAAATATTCAGTCCAGTTTTGAAAAAGCAATCATTTTTTTTTTAATCTTTAAAGTAATACATACACATATGCATGTGCACACACACATACACACACACAATATTTTCAAAGGGGTTAACTTTGATTAAAGGGGAACAAAAAAATCTGGAGTTCAAGGAAGCAAATGGTGGTCTGTGGAAGCAAAATGTGTGTAATATGTTAAATATTGATTTTTAAAGTTAAAATGGATAATACCATAGGTTTATAGAATATAGTATGCAATACAGGGGATTCATCCTTATTTCATAGACCACAGAGAAATGAAAATTTTATTTTCTATACCAGTCATGACTATACCATCATATTCTGGATAATTTCATTATTGAAAAAGTTGATGGAATGGACAATACTCCTCTCAAATATATTTGTGGCCTTGTACCAATGAAAGAAATCATTATTATACATACAGGATAGATCCAAGTGTTACCTGAGTTTATTGTAATTATTTGTAGTAATGCCCTTATACAAATAATTACAATAAACTCAGGTAGTGTGGAGGTGCAATGGCCCAGTGGTTAGGGCAGTGGACTCGCGGTCATAGGATTGTGGTTTCGATTCCCAGACCGGGCGTTGTGAGTGTTTATTGAGCGAAAACACCTAAAGCTCCACGAGGCTCCGGCAGGGGATGGTGGTGAACCCTGCTGTACTCTTCCACCACAACTTTCTCTCACTCTTACTTCCTGTTTCTGTTGTGCCTGTAATTCAAAGGGCCAGCCTTGTCACACTGTGTCACGCTGAATCTCCCCGAGAACTACATTAAGGGTACACGTGTCTGTGGAGTGCTCAGCCACTTGCATGTTAATTTCACGAGCAGGCTGTTCCGTTGATTGGATCAACAAAAACCCTCGTCGTCGTAACCAACGGAGTGCCAACCATTCTTTGAGTAGCTAGTCTTCTGCCTGGCTATGGGGAAGGAAGTTATGCATTGAACATAGTTAAAGGCTTAAGGACAGATAGTGGATGTAGTTAAAGGGTAAGAGGGCAGAGCTTTTTCTCTTCGGTCAACCCTAATCCTTGTCAACTTTCTTATGTGCTCCTTAAAGAAAAAGATAAGGGTGGAGTGAAGGGTACTGCTTTCCAGTATGTTTTTACAAAAGCTGAGTGAGTTTCAAACAAAAGAATCTTGCCTTATTTGGACATGGTTCTTTACACTCTGAGTTCAAACCTTACAGAGGTTAACTTTGCCTTTCTCTCCTCCGGGACCAATGAAATAAAGTGTCAGTCAAATACTTGGGTTGGTTTTCCTCATCTGACCCCCCACCTCCTTTCATTTGAAACCTATGTTTGTGTTAGAAATAATTATTCTAGAGCAGCAGATTGGCAGAATCATTACAGAATTGGACAAAATACTTTACTCTCTTACTCTTTTACTTGTTTCAGTCATTTGACTGTGGCCATGCTGGGGCACCGCCTTTAGTCGAGCAAATCGACCCCAGGACTTATTCTTTGTAAGCTTAGTATTTATTCTATCGGTCTCTTTTGCTGAACCGCTAAGTTACGGAGACGTAAACACACCAGCATCGGTTGTCAAGCGATGTTGGGGGGACAAGCACAGACACACAAACATATACACACACATACAT
>NC_068989.1:16491936-16492709 GCF_001194135.2 Octopus bimaculoides
ATATATATATATATATATATACATATATACAAGGGGCTTCTTTCAGTTTCCATCTACCAAATCCACTCACAAGGCTTTGGTCGGCCCGAGGCTATAGTAGAAGACACTTGCGCAAGGTGCCATGCAGTGGGACTGAACCTGGAACCATGTGGTTGGTAAGCAAGCTACTTACCACACAGCCACAGCTACTCCTAATTTACTGTATTTGTTATGACATTTTATATTCTGAGTTCAAATTCAATTGAGATCACTTTCATCCTTCTGTGGACCATGAAATAAAATACCAACCAAGTACTGGGGGTCACTATAAATCAGGTATTCTCCTCCCCTTAAAGTTTCAGACCTTATGCCTACATCAATAGCAGTTATTCTTCTTGTTGTTATTTGGAAGACGTTTATGTATTTATTTCCTAGACACTCAACAAGATGGAACATTCCATAAGTCTTGTACAGTGAGACCAGATGGTAGTTTCTCCATAGCCAATCCAAGATGATCGCAAAATTCCAGCTCACGACCTTGCATCTTGGTTCCGTCAGAAAGATAAGCCTGTAAATACATCAAAATAAATAAGATAAATAATAATAATAATATTCTGAAATACATATCTGTGTACCATACTTAATGTATGTACACCAATGAATGGTATTATATGGCAGTTTTTGTCTGAGAGAAAATGTCTTCATAGACTTGTTGTGTCTCTGCAGTGTAGATGGTGGTGGTGGTGGTGGTAGTGGAGGTAGCATTGAAGGTAGGAGTGGCAGCAGCTGTAGCA
>NC_068989.1:16492861-16498041 GCF_001194135.2 Octopus bimaculoides
GGTGGTGGCGGCGGCAGTGGTGGTGGCAGTGGTGGCGATGGCGGCGGTGGTGGCAGTGGCGGTGGTTGATGATGTTGATGTTGTTTAGAATTAGATCAGCCCCGATCAAAGAGGACCATGGGGTCAAAGGCATTCCAGTCATGTCCATCCCATCTTTTCTCCCACGTACAGGGAACCTAGAATTATGTTATCCATTGTGTCTTTTCTTAAGATGTTTATGTCTGCTTTGGAGAATATTTGACTGCTGTTTCTAGCAAGTTGAGTAACCAGGTAGAGATATTTTTGCAAGCTGTAATGTAACAGTGTTGTTGTGTTGTAGTAGTAGCTGAGGTTGGAGTGACAATTGGTGACAAGCAGAGTAAAAAATCTTGCCTCATAGACTGATAGTTGGATCACCCGGCACAAATACTTCTAACAAGGTTTGAACTTTTCTCTCTCAGCTCTGTAAACCAGGAGGCACCAACAACTAATGAGGAATAGTGTGGTTACGGAAACGACTAGAAATAGCAACAAAATTTGCCTCAGATAACATCTTAAAAGAAGGACACATTAATCAATGCAGTTGTAGAACTCCTACAGTAAAGATAACTGTAGGTGAAATGCTTTCATCATTGGTTCACTCATTCAAAGCTGGTCTGAAACTAAGCAACAATAGAGTTTGAACTTGTAACATTGTGATCAGGTATCTAAAGTGCTTAGCCACACAGTTGTATGTGGCTCTCCACTTAGTTGTATGATAATCTCAAAACTCACGTACAGCAAAGGCATCCAGAGGCTCCTCTTTCTGATAGTATTCGATAATTTCAAGTATTTCATGTTTTAGTTCTGTGTCAGAAAACTGGCAAGAGAAATTTTATTGCAAAATTCAGAAAAATTAAAAAATATACAGTACAGTCATGCAGAAGTCAGTGGTTCAAAACCTGATATATAGACAGACATTACACTGTGTCCTTGTGACAAGTGAGTTGAGAGTGCCACCTCAAAGGAGCGCAGGTCATTATGGTAGCAGTAGAAAAAGTAGCGAGACGAGACAGTATGCCTGCAGGCTAGAGGTTAGAGCAAGTCTGAGAGAGATTTTATGCCAACCAGTCAAGTAACCATCTTCTGAATGCCAAAACAAGTAAACTTTCTCTAGGTATGGGTTGAATATCCTTTCTCTGGATATCAGTTGAATGGCTTTTCTCAGATATCAGTCAAGTAGTCTCTCGTAAGAACAGTGCATGCATCTGTTATCATGGTAACAGAGATGGAAGAGAAGAGAGATTAATCTTCCCATGATTAGCTTGCCAGTTTAGCACTGGTAATATTTCAAGATGATCTGATACCTCTTCTCTGACAGCTAGGCATTAACCTACAGATATCCAAATTGAACATCAGTGATATTAATCTCACCAGCCTGTCCTACAATGTTATTCTAACAATTAAACAATCATATCATCAAAATGTCGAAGCTATGAGAAAATGCATTATTAATTCCAGACAATGTGAATAGATAAGCATCACATGTGACAGGATAATCTGAATGCTAAAGGGTTACAGGTCACTGGCACTGGACATCTTCCTTAGATTGATCCATATATAACAAAAAAAACAAAAACTGAAATGATATGAAATGATGGCTTTTCTGTATTTTCCCATTTACCTCATTCTAAATGATACTTTTAGGAATGGAATTACTCAAATGGCATGACAGTCAATGCTTTCAAGATGAAGACTAGTGATGCTTCAACAAAAAAAGGTTGAATTACAAAAAGAATGGTATAATAAAAAAAAAAAAAAGCTAGATTTCAATAAATAATGAAAGAAAAAATATCCTAGGTTTAGCATTTGACAAAGGAATTTATTGGGTTAATTGGACCTTTTTTTAGATATAACTAAAGCTTCCTTACTGAAGAAGATGAAACCATTTTTGTGCGATAAATAAAGGTTAAAAATATTATTATTCAACATTAGGTGCAGGAGTGGCTGTGTGGTAAGTAGGTTGCTTACCAACCACATGGTTCCAGGTTCATTCCCACTGCGTGGCACCTTGGGCAAGTCTCTTCTACTATAGCCTCGGGCTGACCAAAGCCTTGTGAGTGGATTTGGTAGACGGTAACTGAAAGAAGCTCGTCATATATATGTATGTATATATATGTATGTGTGTGTATATGTTTGTGTGTCTGTGTTTGTCCCCCCAACATCGCTTGATAACCAATACTGGTGTATTTACATCCCCCGTAACTTAGCAGTTCGGCAAAAGAGACCGATAGAATAAGTACTAGGCTTCCAAAGAATAAGTCCTGGGGTCGATTTTCTCGACTAAAGGCGGTGCTCCAGCATGGCCACAGTCAAATGACTGAAACAAGTAAAAGAGTATTAGAATTATTTCTAATTTTTGGCACATGGACAGCAATTTTAAGGGGAAGTCAATTACATCAATGCTAGTATTTACTGGTACTTTATTTTATCAACCTTAGAGGGATGAAAGGCAAAGTTGACCTTGGCAGGATTTGAACTCAGAACATAACGAGCTGGAAGAAATGCTACTAAGCATTTTGCTCTTAGCAACATTTCTTCTCACTCATTATGTTCTGAGTTCAAATCCTGCTACGGTCACCTTTGTATTTCATCCCTCCAGGATCAATAAAATAAAGTATCACTCAAGTACCGGGTTACATGTAAGCCCCTAACATCCCCACCCCAAATTTCAGACCATGTGACTATAATAAAAAAGAAAAAAAGATTCAATATGAAACCATCTTCAATAGACAGAGCAAAGTATAGATATATCCTTGAAGAGATCAGCCCTTATTTCTTTCTCTGGCAAAACATGACGGGTCAATAGTAGAAGCCAGAATGCTTATAATTATTTAAATATTACATTTTTAAAGACAGGAAATTAATATTACCTTTGAATCAATTTTGCAGTGAACACCAAAATTTGGATTAATTTTTGAGGCTTGGAAAAGACTATGTAACACTTTAGCAACTTGTTTCAATTTTTCCTGAGGGTCCACTCTAAAGCCTAGCAGGTATCCACCACTCTGCAATTGAAAGAAACAAATCACATTCTTTAGGAACACACAGAAGATATATATATGTATATATATTATCATTATTATCATTATTATTATTATTATTATTATTATTATTATTATTATTACTATTATTATTATTATTATTATTATTGGTGAGGAAGTGTGACAACGTTCTCGGGGAGGCTCTGGACACTGACAAGAATGAACTGGATAGTCTGTTCTGGAAGACTTTCCAGTTGGAAACTATCATGAATTTCCAGATGTCTTTGGCCTGGCAGTGCTACTAGATAGGTGGTGGGGGCGCTACCAGTTTGAGATAGACTCTACAGGCATGGATGTGCTGTCAGATGGGCTTGTCCAAGATGCACGAGGAGTGATGAAACCATTCTACGAGCCCTCGTTCAGTGTCCAGGCATTGTTGACTTATGGGGTTATGTAGAACAAGTATCATCATGTGTGAAATGGATCCATCTGTCGGCCGAGTCTGTAGTGATGATTGCCCTGCCACCCTCCTTCAATCGGGCAGGAAAGGTAGTTTTCCTTTGCTTGGTGGCTGTGGCGAAAGAGGTTGATTGGTGGACAAGGCCTGAGGACAGATACATTCCCCTTTGGTAGAGCTCCCATTGACTCCTTCAAGTTTCACTTGAAAAGGAAATTGAGAGTGAAGAGGGAAGCGCTGTCCTCAAGTGAGTTTATTGAAAGATGGGTGTAAGTTTCAAAAATGGCAAGAGTGGATGGTACCTCTCTAAGTGTAGACCTGTGAGTCAGAGAGAAGGAATTACAGAGGGCACTTGTTCTTGGGGTTTCAGGGAAATCTCGGACAAAGCGGTTCCTCGATTATCTCTAGAGGCCTTCCTGTTTCAGGAGGGCCACATCTCTATCATCCTCCCTGCCACTTATTTTTATTTTTTTTAAACCTTGTATGCTATGCATATGTCCCTTCTTTTTCAATGTGTACCATGTATGCTTTCTTTCTTTCTTTTTTTAATTTAATTTAATTTTTTATTTATTTATTTATTATTTATTATCATTTCATTGTTATATGTAAACCCCAACACTTTATGTCTGTCTTTGTATTGTCCCCCTCAACCTTCGCCCTTGTGGCAAATAAATGAAACGATGATTATTATTATTATTATTATTATTATTATTATTATTATCATTATCATTATTATTATTATTATTATTATTATTATTATTATCATTATTAACAACAACAACAACAATGATGATGATGATGATGATGATGATGATGATGATAATAATAATAATTCTGCTTCTTCTTCCATTACTTGACCCATCTGTAATGCTTCTTTGTGATTAGCTGAAAGGGTAAGAGGGGTGGGAGAGAGGAGGGAAGACAAGTAGGAGATGGGGAGGACAGGTATGGGGAGGAGAGAGATGAGGAGGTGATGACAGATAGGGGGGGGAGAGGGAGAGACATGTTAGTGAGTGAAATGTGTAATTTTTTTTTTTTTAACTAAGTTTTTTTTTCTCTCTGTTACTTAGTCCATCTGAAACACTTTCACATGATTAGTTGAAGGGAAAGGCAAAAAGCGAAAGAAAAAGGAATGAGAAAAAAGTGAGAGAGAAAGAGGGGGAGTGCTGTGTATTATAAGTCTACAAAATTGTGCTTAAAGTATGTAAAGTGTATATATATAAAGTGCATTAAGTAAGCATCGTATTCCAATTTCCTTCACTTTTCAATGGTTAGCAGATGAGCAACTATCTTCATACAGACACAACTCAGGCTATGCTTTTAGGTTTTTTGGATAAAGTTTTCAGAAATAAACCAATAAGTTTACCATTAATTCCATAGGATATTCATGGGTCCCACTAGTAATAATAATAATAATAATAATAATAATAATAATAATAATAATAATAATAATAATAATAATAGTAATAATAATAATATATGCCCGGATGCAGTACCAGGCAGTGGCTCTCATGGCTTCTGATCTTAATTGATTGGAAGTGTTATCATGTACATTGTTTTGTCTTGGTATAAAAAGATGGGCTACAGCAAATATTCTGCTTAATACCACAGATTTGCTTGTCAGTTGTTTGATCTTAACCAGTTGAGCATGTCCCTTGGTGGTTGACGATATGTGCATCTCTGATCATGAGCAGAAGTAGTGGGGGAGCATCATAGCCATG
>NC_068989.1:16498153-16500423 GCF_001194135.2 Octopus bimaculoides
TTGGAAACATGGGTGTTTTGCTCAACATCCTTAAAGAAACCTTATTCAGGGACCTTTTGAGAGGGATGGGCTACTCGACCTAAAGAAAATTCCAACTGGGCCCCACCTGCTAGGTCATGCGCTGTTTATCTTGATATGAGATCACCATGTCGCGCACATATGTTTGTGATGAATGTGCCTGGTGTACCCTTATCAGACGGGTAGTCATGATGGGTATAATGGGCTTCATATATTTTACCCCAGTGTCACTTTGATGGCAAGGACTGCTCTCTCATTCAATAATAATAATAATAATAATAATAATAACAGTTTTATTCAGTCCCATGCGACTTGAAGTTTTGCAGGCTTCTTACAGAAACCTAGCTCATCTGGATCAGTTAATTGAATGGACAGATGCAGGACATCCAAGATAGCTACCAGAAGTTGGGATGCTATTGGTCAAAGTAGGTCACATGGTGCTGTTAGAAGTAAGATCAACTTTCCAATGACACCAGATGCATTAAAAAGAACTTCTTGGGCCATGTGACTGGACAGGAAGCTGGTGGCACTTTGCTGTCTGACCAGTCTTTGAAGGAATTGAGGGCCAGGGTTTATGGGTGTATGTGTGTATACCAGATGTATGAGTGCATAGACATGTCTGTCTGATACCTATGTATGTGTACCTGCTATACATGTGGTGGCAAGCATGCATATGTGTAAGCTAGCATGTGGGTGAGAGTTGATGGCATCAGCTCATTGGTGCATATGCGCTTGTTTGCTAGGGTGTGTGTATGTATGGGTGTGGATATTCACATGCAGAAATATGTAGCTGTATGTGTCACCCATTTTTTTTCCTTGTTGGAATGAGTCAGATGGAATTTCTTGAAGCAGATTTTCTAAAGCCTTTCATGTCACCGAACTTCTGGCAATAGTTTCCCATAGCTATCCATGTCTTTCACAGAACATTGAAAATGAACAACCTGGCCTACATGAGGTTGTGGAGACAATTGGTGACCAGCAGAGTAATAAATCTTGCCTCATAGACTGGTAGTTGTATTACCCAATACAAATGCTTCTAACAAGGTTCGAATCATTCTCTCTCAGCTCAGTAAACGAGGAGAGAGAGCAAAAGCCAACAAGGAATAAGGTGCTCAGGTACAACCATCACACAATGTCTAGGCAAGGGTTCATACACATGTACACACACATGCATACTAATGCTTCTTTAATTATTTAGACAGATATACATATAGATAGACAGATATACATATAGATAGACAGATATACATATAGATAGACAGATAAAGTGACTGAGGTAGTCAGAGTGAGTAATAGGGTAGTTAAGCTAAGACAAGTCTTAGATAAATCAAGAGTTACATTTATCTCTACCTATGATACACAATCTGGACTGGTGGATGAACAGAAGGATCAATTTTACAAAGTTCTTTGACAGTGTGCCTTGAAGATAACAGTGATTTCATCATCATGGCTGTTGACTCCAATAGATACATTGGGCCATATCCTGATGAATTCCAGAGGTGCACAAAGGTTACAACTTTGGTTCTCTTTGGTACTAGAAATGAAGAGGGAACAAAACTGCTAGCATTCTGTGATGCAAATGACTTGATGATCTCCAACACTAACTTCAGGGAGCCAGCCAGTCACCTAATCACCTATCAGTCTGGTGGGCACAAAAGCCAGATTGACTAAATTCTCACCAGAAAATAGGAAAGACAGAGGCTTGTAAATGCAGTCTTTCCCAAATGAAGAATGTACAACCCAACATAGGTTAGTGACTAGTGACTCCAGATTTAGAACTAGAAGGGCTCAGAGAAACAAACTAGTCTGGAAAAGGAAGATACAGAAGCTCAGAGATCCAGCAATGAGTCAGAAATTCAGAGAAATTCTAATATATTTGTTTCTTCTCCACCACCTCCTCCATCAATAAACACCTACATACCAGTTCAGATACTGCAATACTCAATGCTAGGCCATACTTTGATTGCTGGATTTTCACAAACTCCTAAAATAGAACAACAGTAAACATTAAAATATATGAGTGGTTGGCGTTAGGAAGGGCATCCAGCTGTAGAAACTCTGCCAAATCAGATTGGAGCCTGGTGTAGCCATCTGGTTTCACCAGTCCTCAGTCAAATCGTCCAACCCATGCTAGCATGGAAAGCGGACGTTAAACGATGATGATGATGATGATGATGATATATATGTGTATATATATATATATAATAATAATATTTACCAGATCTTATATATATATATATATATATATATAT
>NC_068989.1:16500589-16505101 GCF_001194135.2 Octopus bimaculoides
TATATATATAGGGTCATCTCATAAATAATGTGGCTTTTTTCAGTTGCATAAACTACCTGCATCAACTTGCTATAAAACCAGGTAGCAATTTTACCTTGTACTTATTCTTAGTGCAAGTTTTGAAGAGTACAGTTCGATTTTAACAGTTATTTTTTCAAAACTATAATGGAAGTGACAAAGGAACATATTCGGCATATTTTGCTATATGAGTTCAATAAAGGCAACAACGCAACAGAAAGTGTGAAGGATATTAATGCAGTATATGGAGATTGGACAATAAGCATAAACCTGTGTCAACAGTGGTTCCCGAAATTCTGAACCAGAAACTACAGCCTAGAAGACAAGCCTCATCCTGGACGATCTGTAGAGCTCAACAAGGACATCCTGCAAACACTGGTGAAGCAAAATCTCCCCGTAATTGTTGAAGAACTAGCAGAGAAGCTTGGATTTGGTCATTCAACCATTCATTGACATCTGTGTGCCATCAGAAAACAACCATTTTTGGTTTGAAGACAACAGGTGTTCTTCCATCAGGATAATGGTCGACCTCATACAGTAAGGATGACATTCCAAAGACTGGAGCAGTTTGAATGGGAAACGATGCCCCACTCACCATCTGATTATCACTTATTCTGCTGTCTTCAAAATCATTTGGACGGAAAAAATTATGAATTCTGTAGACGAGGTCAGAACAGTACTGGAGGAGTATTTTTTGTCACAGACAAGTGAATTTTGGAAGAGCGACCTTGCAAGTCTACTAGATAGATGGAAGAGCAGTGTAGAAAATGAAGGAGAGCATATTTTAGGTTGAGAAAGAACTTTGTTTATCTTAATTTTGAAAAATAAAAGAAGTAAAAAAAAATGCATTATTTATGGGATAACCCAGTATATATATATATATATATATATATATATATATATATATTTGTAGAAAAGCAACAAAAATTCAATAGGTTATAGCAGTATGTACGTTTCGTACAAGCTCCATTTATTCATGTAGTGAGAACACTACATAGAATGTACAATGAAAATGTACTCCTCAGCTGCATAATGGAATTTCATTTTAGAAAGTCATATGTGTGTATGTATGTGTATGCATGTTTATATCATCCTCATCATCATCATCGAACCAGATGACCGCACCAGGCTCCAATCTCATCTGGCAGAGTTTCTATAGCTGTATATATGAATATATATATATAAATCATATTTATTCAAATAGCATTTGTAACTCAATGAGGGAACAGCCCAATAGCTGTCAAACTGTGTATACTAAGGTTTTGAAAGCAGAACATTCTACAACTAGAACATATTTTGATCCTAGATCAGCTTTATCATGCTTGACCTAAGACTAAACAACAACAGTAACAATAATAATTTGTAGAAATTAGAGGAAAATATATCATCATAATGTGTGTGTATGTGTGTGCGCACAGACTCGTGCGTACGTGCATGCATGCGTACATGCATGCGCGCGTGCATGTGTGTGTTCTAGAAAGACTAACAAGAAATCTGTGTCATACTGCATCATTGATAGTTCAATATGTTCGTTCCTACATTCATTTCAATAATTCTTACATCACCATACAGTTGGAATCAGAAATATTGATATATATTTTAATATTTGTGCATGAAGATTACGTTGCTTCCAATATATTCTTTTAAGCTTAACTGTACATATATTTTAATAAACCTCTATCTCAGGATATCAAGCACTACGGTGACATTAATATTCATGTATCATTAAGATAGAACTAATAGACAGAATCTTTTGAAAATCAGATAGATTGCTTTATGGTAATCATTCCAGCTGTCTGCACTCTGAAGTCATATTCTGCCGAGTCAACTTTGCCGTTCATCCTTTCATGGTCAATAAATAAAATACCAGTCCTATTCTGGAGTTGATTCTTCTCGTTTTCTAATCATTTCTTTTTCTGTGTGCCTTTTTCTATCCTTCTTGAAGAAATCAGCTGTAGTCAGACCTTCAGACAGATGGGTTCTGCCAGGTGAAACAAAAGCCCAAAGCATATTGCAGATTATGACAGTACCCTTACAACTCCATGAAGAAGTTGAAAGCCCATGGCATAGCAAAATATCATTAGAATATAGCATTGCCTGCATTACAAGATTTGATTTAATTAAATATGCATATGCACGTGTGTGTGCATGTGTGTGTGTGCATGTGTGTGAGTGTCTGTGTGTGTGTGCTTGTGTGTCTACATGCATGTGCCATTGTTATTGTTGTTTAACCCTGGACATTTAGATTGAACTGAGTTGAACTGAGCTCAAAGGCATTCTCACCTTGATGATCCATTTTTTAAAAAAATATGTAGGTCTACATTGTTATAAGGTGTTTCCCTTTTTCGTTGAAATATAAAATAGGATATGAGAAAATTTGACCATAATTTCTAGCAAGCCAGATGACCATGTAAAAATATCTGTTATCTCAACTACTTGCGACGTTTCGTAGAAATTTCAATTTTAACTCTAATGACTACATACCATGTCCAAATAGGGAATACTGATATTGAAATTCTTGTTGGTCTCTGCATTCCACACAGCCCGGATGTTTGTAATATACAAGAGACCTAGGTTACCCTGAAAGAAAAAATAAATAGCAATGATGATAATGATAGTCATGATCATAATAATAATGGTTTCAAATTTTGGCACAAGGCCAGCAGTTTCATGGGCGGGAGTAAGCCAATTACATTGACCCCAGTATTCAACTGGTACTTACTTTATCAAACTCGAAAGGACAAAAGGCAAAGCTGACCTCAGCAGAATCTGAACACTGAATGTAAAGACAATCGAAATCTCACTAAGCATTTTGCCCAATGTGCTAACAATTCTACCAGCTCACCACCTTAATAATAATAATAATAATAATTTCTACTATAGGCACAAGGCCTGGAATTTGGGGGACAGTATAAGCTAATTACACTGACCCCAATACTCAACTGGTCCTCATCTTATTGACCGTGAAAGGATGAAAGGCAAAGTCAACCGTGACAGAATCTGAACTCAGAAGGTAAACAGAGACAAAACATTTAGCATTTTGTCCAACATGCTAACGGTTCTTCTAGCTTGCCATCTTAATAATGATAATAATAATGATGATGATTTCTTTTCAGGGTGGAAGATGACTTTAGTTGCCAAACTTTGGTGTCTGGGGGTGCTTCAGAATATTCTGAGTGGGCACTAATTTGTAATAATGCTAAAGTGGAGTCACTAAAGTGGAGTAAACCTAAGAGTGCACCACTGAAGAGTGAGGGGGCAATACCATCCAGTGCACCCCCTTAGCGACAGGCATGCTCTGTAGTACTTATTCACTGCTAAATGAACTGAGTCATTTAACTCCAAGACAGCCTAAATTATAGAAAACCTATACTGAAAGGCATTTCTAATCAGGACCATGCAGCTTATGTTTTTATCTCTATGATTACATTACCTGTGGAATGTCATTATTAAAGTAACAGAGTGGGATTTGAGAGGAATTTGGCTACTTTTATCCACCTGGATAAGTATCCACAAAGAGGCTTTCCTCGTTCCCCTAACCCCTCAGTTGGTTATTCAAAGCCTCATTGACTCATTCACATGTATTTTTAGAGTATAAAAATAGAATATAAATTACCCGATCACAACTTAAATTCCAAACGCCGTTTATTTTATCACAAATCTCTTCTTTTGGGAGAAGCATCAATTCATAATTCTGCATTAAATTAGTCCTCAATTTCAGCTCTCGGCATAAGGAAGATGATCTGAAGGCCCTGGTAATGAAACAAGAAGTGTATCAATCAAGCCTGTTATTTCAAACAATAAACAGAAATCCATACATATACATTTACAACTATATACTATTTCCTGTGTCTCTCCTCGTTTTTCTCCCTCACTCTTTACCACTTCCCCAACTCTGCGCAAAATACATTGCCCAGTCCTTTCTCCACAGAAGTGCCCACCTCTAGAATTCTTTCTGCACCATTGATTATTCTGCAAACATCAACCAAAAATATTCAAGCTGAACAACCATTGCATCAACTCTACATAGTTGTTTGACCAGCTGAAAATAATAGGTCAAATCTACAAATTTCAACCTACAATTTTGAAGAATGTATTCCTAGATACACAAGGCCTGAATAAAGGATCGGCAGGCATGGCTGAAATACATTTGATTGTAGATATGTTCAATCAGGGCTAATCTGGGGCTTTGCACTCCATCGCTTACGACGTTGAGGGTTCCAGTTGATCCGATCAACGGAACAGCCTGCTCGTGAAATTAACATGCAAGTGGCTGAGCACTCCACAGACACGTGTACCCTTAACATAGTTCTCGGGGATATTCAGCATGACACAGTGTGACAAGGCTGACCCTTTGAATTACAGGCACAACAGAAACAGGAAGTAAGAGAAGGTTGTGGTGGAAGAGTACAGCAGGGTTTGCCACCATCCCCTGCCGGAGCCTCGTGGAGCTTTAGATGATTTTGCTCAATAAACACTCACAACGCCCAGTTC
>NC_068989.1:16505469-16509737 GCF_001194135.2 Octopus bimaculoides
GCTATTTTTGGTGTCTGGGGGTGCTTCAGAATATTCTGAGTGGGCACTAATTTGTAATAATGCTAAAGTGGAGTCACTAAAGTGGAGTAAACCTAAGAGTGCACCACTGAAGAGTGAGTGGGGGGGGGGCAATACCATCCAGTGCACCCCCTTAGCGACGGGCATGCTCTGTAGTACTTATTCACTGCTAAATGACCTGAGTCATTTAACATTTCAGTGTTATTCTTTTATTCTTTTACTTGTTTCAGTCATTTGACTGTGGCCATGCTGGAGCACCACCTTTAGTCAGACAAATTGCCTCCCGGGACTTATTCTTTGTAAGCTTAGTACTTATTCTATCGGTTTCTTTTGCCAAACTCCTAAGTTACAGGGACGTAAATACGTCCCTGTAACTTAGGACGTGTTTACACGTCCTAAGTGCAAACACTTAGGACGTGTTTACACTTCCTATGTGAAAACACGTCTCTTGCTAAGCCACTTAATAGTACTTGCTCAGTCAATCTGGCTAAGAAACAGGTTACAAACAACCTTTATTAGCCACTTAGCTGTTGGGAACAGATAGCGGGTTTTGTAGGAATATTCCCTGGGACAGACTGTCATCATTAGATGATGTCATAATATTAGAGGTCTTTCATTTCACAAACTTTTAATTAGTTAATTAGTTACAGTTTATTTAACTGATGAGCATAAGGACCAGATCATCTGGGAATGTCATCTATGATAGAATGGTATCCTATCCAGGGAGATGTTTAGCTCAACATCTACTTCATACCACTAAAACCAAAATAAAGCACTGGATCTCAAAACCTTCTGGAGGAAGTTTGAAGAAAAAGAAAGGATGTGAATTCCATAAACCCATCATATACTATTTAAAAATTACTTCTTTCGGAACAAGTCAACCTGTAAGAATCATATCTCCAAAAGGATTTGAACTCAGAGAAGCAAGCAAAGAAGACATGATTAAATTATACTTTACCATTTGCTGCTTATGTTGATGGATTTGTTCCCAGGTTGCTATGGTATGTATTTGTAGCAAGGTAAAATGAACAAGCGTGAGTTAACTTGGCTTGTGCATAACCACAATGCAGAGCTGGTGATGGGATGGGATACACACAATGATGAATATTTAGCCAATAGCCTAATGACCTGTTGACCCAATTGGGTAAAAACAGCAAACTGAAGATAGCTAGAAAAACAGCAAACAAAAAAAGGCACTCTTACCTGTACACAGCATTCAGGGAAGACAGCATTCGAGGAAACTGGGTTTGCTGCAAATTCAAGATTTATTTACAATTAAGTGATTGATAATGACTGAAAAGAAAGGTGTGTAATGAGTTTGTTTCATGACTGACAATCATTCCCGGATCAAAGGCAACTATCCTTTTAAGTGATCATTAATATGAAGCATTTATTTACACATGGAAGCAAGAACTGAACATACTGCAACCTAATGTGATGTAGTCTATAAAGTATCATAGTTTAATATTATTTAAGAAAGTGATGGATGAAGAAATAGTCAAATGTTATATCCCTCAATGTTTTGACTCAAAGTCCCACTAAGCTAAACTTTTCCTTTTATCCCTTTGTAATTAATGAAATAGGTACTATAACTTATGTACACAAGTTGGTGGAATTGATTAAGATCTTCCACACACATTCACCCTTGTGAATATGTGACTTCATGCCAGAGTAAAAAATCACTACTATGCTTATATCTTTCTTTTATATACCCATGAAACTTCCACTAATCAGATATAAAATCTTTTATTTTACATAATGTAAGTCAGTGTAAGGAATTTCCATCAGTTAAGTAAAGTACTTCAGACATGTTTCAAATGAAAATATTTGTCAGCTAACAGACATCTCACCGCATGTAGTACATAAAGATGCAATCATGAATTTTGTCTGTGTAATCAAATGTGATCTCAAAGTTACTATCAAACATCCAATAATATTAACATGAGCATCAGACAGACCAGTAAGCAGAACAACATGCCCAGTATGCAACATTACATACAATTAAGCATTTCATATTTGAATTTGCAATATGGTTAGTCCTCAATAAATCAGATGAAGAGCATATCCAGAGCTATGGATTTGTGAATCATGCTTAAACATAAAGCTGACTGCAGATGCATCTAAGATCAACTCAAGCAAAGCAAATGTGACAGCAACACAACAACAACAACAGCAGGATTAACTAAATCATCAACAAATTTTCAACATCACTAAGAAAAATTACTAAAGAAATAAAACAGGACACAATAATACCACATATAACTTACATTGGTCGTGAAGATAAACTGAAAGCGGTTTTTATCTTTAGCATAAATTACCAAGGATTCTGAGGTTCCAAAATGTATCTGAATGAAGAAGGAAAAAAAAAGGATAAGAGTGAGGTTTTGTGAATGCTGCATAATATTTTAATTAAAATGTGTGATGACACAGGGTAGGAGAGATGTAAAGACACCAAATTTTGGTTTTAGTATACTTTTTTCTGGGATGGATTTATTCGTACTTACTAATAAGGAAATATACACTTAGTACTCTCTGTAAAGTGGATGATGCATGAACAGACACAATGCATACAATGGGCTTCTTTCAGTTTCTCTACCAAATCCACTCACTCACAAAGCTTTAATCAGCATAGGGCTATAGTAGAAGATACTTACCCAAAGTGCCACATAGTGGGACTGAACCTAGAAGCATGTGGATGGGAAACAAGTTTATTTATATCTAGAATTAAAGAAAAACATATCTACTCACTGAACGCTTTGTTGATGTTTCTATTGTCATGAAGCACTGGAAGCCAATGGCTAGGAATGATAAAATATTTCATATTGTTAGCAATAACATCAATGACAACAACACCAACAGCAACATCAACACCCAACAAACCAGCAAGAGAGCCTCAACCTGGCTTCTTAGCCTACTAAAAATAACAGCCAAATCTATCTCCCTCAAATCACACTCTTCCATCTTAAGAAAGAAGAGTACATTGGATAGTGCAGTGTTAGGTACACTGAACTGATGATGAACAAAGCTAGATTACCTTTGATCGTGGGTCCACTTGGTTAGAAGTGACCTGAGGTTAAACAACTAACAACAAAAGCAATATTTTAAACCTCACATTCATTACCTTCCTTACTACATCAGGATTTGTTTTTGTTATTTATTTCTTTATTGCCCACAAGGGGCTAAACATAGAGGGGACAAACAAGGACAGACAAAGGGATTAAGTCGATTACATCAACCCCAGTGTGTAACTGGTACTTATTTAATCGACCCCGAAAGGATGAAAGACTAAGTTGACCTCAGCGGAATTTGAACTCAGAACGTAGTGGCAGACGAAATACTGTTAAGCATTTCACCCGGCGTGCTAACGTTTCTGCCAGCTCACCGCCTTTGTTGTTCTTATTGTTGTTGTTGTTACTTAGCCCCAGGTTATCCTTCATTGAGCAGACTTATGAGCAAAGGTGTTCCACCTGTAACCATTCCATTTTCCCCAGCACACTTATGGTCTTATGCACACATTAGAAATCAAAGAAATTCTGAAAAATGTAAGAAGTCGTTATTATCGTTGTTGTTGTCAACTTGGCCTTTTGAGGTTGATTAAATAAGTCAAGGTGGAGGCGCGTGGCTTAGTGGTTAGGGTGTCAGCACCATGATCATAAGATTGTGGTTTCGATTCGTGGACCGGGCGACGCGTTGTGTTCTTGAGCAAAACACTTCAGTTCACGTTGCTCCAGTCCACTCAGTGGCAAAAATGAGTAACGCTGCGATGGACTGGCATCCCGTCCAGTTGGGAAACACATACGCCATTGAAACCGGGAAACTGGGCCCATTAGCCTGGCTAGGCTTTAAAAGGGTGCATATATAGTGGAGGCATCTGGCTTAGTGGTTAGGGTGTCAGCATCATGATCGTAAGAGTGTGGTTTCGATTCCTGGACCGGGCGACGCGTTGTGTTCTTGAGCAAAACACTTCATTTCACGTTGCTCCAGTCCACTCAGCTGGCAAAAATTAGTAACACTGCGATGGACTGGTGTCCCGTCCAGCTGGGGAACACATACGCCATTGAAACCGGGAAACCAGGCCCATGAGCCTGGCTAGGCTTTAAAAGGGCGCATTTATTTTTATTTAAATAAGTCAAGATTAAACCAGTTAATAAGTTGATTAAACCAGTCAAGAAGCAAGTTCGATTTAATCAACTGTTCCCCTCACTCATCTCAAGACTTGTGCTTTTGCTAGAAACAGCATTTTTGACTTT
>NC_068989.1:16513770-16515199 GCF_001194135.2 Octopus bimaculoides
CGTAGCTTCTTAAGGCTAGCAGATCTATTTCGAGTGAGTGGCCCTTTGTGATTCGGTCGATAACCACTCTGGTTTGTGATCTGCCTTGTTATCATTGAGGCATGACGAGCTTTGGCGTTATTATTATTATTATTATTATTATTATTATTATCATTATCATTATTATTATTATTATTATTATTATTATTATTATTATTATCATTATTATTATTATTATTATTATTATTATTATCATTATTATCATTATTATTATTATTATTATTCAGGTCATTGCCTGGAATCGAACTTGGAATCTTGGGGTTAGTAGCCTGCACTCTTACCCACTATGCCATATGCCCATGGGCATGACTTTGCCTTCCGTCCATTCAGAGTCAATAAAATAAGTGCCAGTTGAGTAGTGAGGTCAATGTAACTGACTTCTTCCTTCCCACAAAATTGCTAGCCTTGTGCCAAAATTAGAAAGAATTATTATTATCATTAAAAGGCCACTGGATGGCAAAATCAATTGAACACCAAACAAAAAATTACCTTACAGTATTTAGTTACATCTCTTTATGCTCTGAATTCAAATTGGCTCTTTCATCTCTTGAGGGTTAATAAGACAAGTAATTATGAAATGCAACTGTAGGTTTAATCAGTTATGTCTCCACTATAATGTATGCAAATGGTAGAAATGATTATTATGTATACTTACAGATATTCTTAGATGGTGTTTGTTGAGAATGCCATATTGCCCTCAGGTTTGTTACTATAAAGTAACCTACAGAATAAAAAAATAATAAATGAAATACAGGCACAAATGTGGCTGTGTAGTAAGAAACTTGCTTCCCAACTACATGGTTCCAGGTTCAGTCCCACTGCTTGGTACCTCAGGCAAGTGTCTTCTACAACAGCTTGGGCAGACCAAAGCCTTGTGAATGGATTTAGTACACAGAAGCTGAAAAAAACACAATCTGATCTGGCAGAGTTTCTACAGCTGGATGCCCTTCCTAATGCCAATCACTCCGAGAGTGTAGTGAGTGCTTTTTACATGCCACCAGCACGAGCTCCAGTCCTGCGGTGCTGGCAACGGCCATGCTCAAATGGTGTTTTTTACGTCCCACCTGCACAGGAGTCAGTCCAATGTTTAGTTCACATTCCACTGGCACAAGTGCTAGTAAGGTGAAGCTGGAAACGATTGCGCTCAAATGGTGCTTTTTATGTGCCACCAGCACGGAAGCGAGACCACTGCTCTGGCAGTGATCCCGCTCGGATGGTGCTGTTAGCGCTTCACTGGCATGGGTGCCAGTCATCGAATTTGGTTCAGTTTTGATCTCACTTGCTCCAACAGGTCTTCGCAAGCTGAGCTTAGTGTCCAATGAAGGAAGGTTGGCATGGGTGCCAGTCATTGAATTTGGTTTAATTTCGATTTTGAATATACACACACACA
>NC_068989.1:16515580-16521239 GCF_001194135.2 Octopus bimaculoides
ATATATATATATACATATATATTATCATATATATATATATATATATATATCATCATCATCATTATCATTGTTTAACATCTGCCTTCCATGCTGGCATGGACTGGACAGTTTTACAGGAGCCGGACAGTTTTACAGGAGCCTGCCAGGTAGGTACCTGCATATATGTGCATATATGTTTGTGCATACCCTTGCCTAGACATCATGTAATGGTTGTAAATGACCATCATCAGTATTCAGGCTATTCGTATTCATTTTCTCCCGTAAATGAACGTGCCATAGTTCAGCAGATGGTAGAAGCACCAATGACAGCTGTCAGATTTGTTTAGTCATTTATGAAAATGAAACAGTTTAAGAAGAAAACTTACCCGTTTGCCCATTTGCAGCTTTAACATCCTCAACAAGTTTTATAACATCCAGAATATTCTCTCCATTTATTGTTTGTAAGTCCCTGTAATTGAAATTTTATTACTCCAAGTCACATGATCTCTTTATTTTTTTATTTGTTTTATTTATTTCATTTATTTATCGTTTATCTTTTTCTTTTTCCTTGTTTCAGTCATTCGACTGCAGCCATGCAGGGGCACTGCCTTGAAAGGTTTTAGTCAAAAGGCTTTAGATTAACTGCAGTACTTAATTCTGTTGGCTCTCTTTTGCTGAACTGCCAAGTTATGGGAACATAAACAAAACAACACCAGTTGCTGAACAGTAGTGGAGGACAAACATAGATACAAATACACACACAAACATATATACATGTGTGTATGCATATATATATATATATATATATATATATATATATATATATATATATATATATATATATATATATATATATATATATATATATATAGAGAGAGAGAGAGAGAGAGAGAGAGAGAGAGAGAGAGAAATAGATAGATAGATAGATAGATAGATAGATAGATAGATAGATAATAGATAGATAGATAGATAGATAGATAGATAGATAGATGACAGGCTTCTACATAGTTTCTGTCTACCAAATTCACTCACAAGGCATTGGATGGTCTAGAACCATAGTTGGGAACACTTGCCCAAGGTGGGACTGAACCTGAAACCATGTGGTTACAAAGCAAGCTTCTTAATCACGCACACACACACACACATTAATAACAGTTTCACTCAGCTCCTATGACTTAAAGTTTCATGGACTCATAGGATGAACCGATCACATCAGACATCTAGAGAAGAGTAACAGGTTTTGAAAGAAATTCAAGGTATTAAGCCTCTACTAGCCAGTTTAGGACATGTGGAGTTAATACTGTTATGCCTGCTTAGACAATATTGCTTCAAACATCACACACTACAATAGACACAAATGCACACACACACACACACGACAGCCTCCAATCCATATCCCAACCTGTAACCTACAAAATCCTACCAACTGCCCACTGGAAGGATCCTGCTTCTCAAAGGCTATAGTCTATGGAGTCACCTTCATACCATCTGATTGCATCACAAGACACTACATGAGAATGACAGCCAGTGATTTTAAAGAAAGCTTTACAAAGCATATGCAATCTTTTGGATGCAAGAATGAGGAAAATTGTGCCTCCCAGACCCACTTCATCAGGAGACACCATGACAATTGGAACAACTTCCCCAACATCAAATGGAATATCATTAACATGGCCCCTTCTTACTTGCATAGAACTCACAACTGTCAATTCTGTCATTGCAAGAGACTACACATATTCCACCAAAATGCAGTGTTCATCAACAGAAAGAATGAACTATCTTAATGTTGCCAATAGAAGTATGCCCTTTTTATGAACTTCAAGCTGCTGTTTGTGTGCACATGTGTGTGTTTAATTTGTGTACAAAGGGGCAGGAACAGAAAACTTAACTTTTACAGTTTGGTTGGGATCCAGTGTGGAAAGAGTTCCTTTGTATGATCATTTTCTCAGCCAAGCAGAGCCTGCATTTCCTACTATTGGTTAAAGTAATGTTCTCACTTTTCCATTATCCTCCACTTGATGTTGTAATGCAAAGCATTTTCTTTTAATGTCCATATATATCTTGCTAAAGATGTGACATTTTTCCTTTCTTGTATTTGTTGAATCTGTTCCTGAAGGAACCCTCTAATTTGCCCACTTATCATCCATCACTCTATTGGGATCCTTTGATTCTGCCCTCACCTCAGACACAAGTTTTGTATTACAATGGGCATTAAGTGAATATGTCATACTACTTTTTCACAAGCAGCCTGTCTCTATTTCAGGTTTTGGCTTACAAATATTTTCTTTTCACTCAAAGCAAAACTGAAAGGAATACTACCATTTCTTGAAGAGTGTCATACACAGAAGAGGATCAACATACACTGTATTTTTATCTTTGATTTGCTTGGTTTCATAATATGAAAAGCATATTCCACATGGTTGACTGAGCTGCTAAATGCAGTAGCCAAATCGCCCTCAAATCACACCTTAACCATCGTAAGAAAAGAAAAGACACATTGAACAATATAATTAGTTTATTACCTGAAAGAGAAAATAAAAAGATAAAATGATCACGACTTGAATGCTTTTAGTAAAGGTAGGTCTGCTTGATGACGGCTCACCTGGTGTTGGTCAACGGCAGCTACTTGGGATTAAGAGCCATTGTTTGTCATTTCTAATTTACTTTCTCTGGAACGTTAGTGGTAGCAGATCTGTGCTCTTCAACTGTCAAGTCAATTAGAACAAAAACAAAAGAAAGTCTAAACTCTCTCTCTCTCTCTCTCTCTCTCTCTCTCTCTCTCTCTCTCTCTCTCTCTCTCTCTGACAATATATCTGCACACTGTCATTTGCTTCAAATAAATAATTCAAACAATAACATTAAAAATAACCAACAATTATCCTTTTTCAACAGCTTAATGTAATTTGTCACATGTCAACATACACTTACCGCGATGATAAATCAAATCTGGTTTGTCTGTGTTGCCAAACTAACGATATCGCCATTCCCTTCTTGTCTTTTCTTTTCTTTTTGTGTATGTGTGTAAGTGTTGTTATAGCAACGGTGTGAGGTGAGCAGTAGTCCCCATGGGTACATAGTTCCTGTATAACCAAAGCGATTTAATCTCTGCACTTAAAATCACACCTTAGTACGCTAGTAATTAGGGAGGGCCCATTTTGGACAATGTAATCCTGAATATATAAAAGGACGAAAGCGCCATCGATTATAGTTTTTGCCTGTTAAGGGCTAGTCTGAAGCTAAACCTCAAGAAAAGATAATAAAATGTTTCGTTTTTCTTTTTTTTCTCTTTTTTTTTCTTTTTTATTTGTTTCAGTCATTTGACTGCAGCCATGCTGGAGCACCGCCTTTAGTCGAGCAAATCGACCCCAGGACTTATTCTATCGGTCTCTTTTGCCGAACTGCTACGTGACGGAGACGTAAACACACCAGCATCGGTTGTCAAGCGATGTTGCGTGGAGGGGGACAAACACAGACACAAACATATACATACATACATACATATACATATATATATATATATATATATATACGACGGGCTTCTTTCAGTTTCCGTCTACCAAATCCACTCACAAGGCTTTGGTCGGCCCGAGGCTATAGTAGAAGACACTCGCCCAAGGTGCCACGCAGTGGGACTGAACCCGGAACGATGTGGTTGGTAAGCAAACTACTTACCACACAGCCACTCTTGCGCCTGTTGTTGTTGTTGTTGTTAGTAGTAGTAGTAGTAGTAGTAGTAGTAGTAGTAGTAGTGGTGGTGGCGGTGGTGGTGGTGGTGCTGGTGGTGGTGGTGGTGGTAGTAGTAGTAGTAGTTCTTTATAATCAAGCTTAACAAGGGTGAGATAAAACAAAAACAAAGCCCTCGTGTGCTCTAAACCAGGTTAGGAGAAGACACGAGGCAATTACCTGCTGCTTTGTCCCCCTGGAATGTGACAGCAGGGCATAGCTTTGATCCTATGATCCATATAAAAGTTTGCTTTTATAATGAAGCCCAAAGGATAGAAATTCCCTCATGTCATCTAAGCCAGGTTAAAAAAAAATGGTGCAATTACCTGATGATATATGTTCAGGAATGTAGTGCATACGAAATCAAGACACAATCACTTGACAATGTTCCTAACTTGACGAATGTGTGGCTTTGTGCCAATGTATGAAATCATAATTAATTATTAATTAGAGAATAATTTGGGAAGGTGAAACTAATCTGCAATAAACACAACAATTAAGTTAATTGGTGTAAATTAGTTTTGTGTCATAATGGCAAACTGTAGCGTAAATTAAGCACTACGAAAACAGTAACGACGGTGGTGGGAATTGGTTTAATGAGTTATTGTGTAATACCGGATCAAACCTTGTGCTGGTAGTGGTTTGACCTGCTAGAAACAACAGCCATATCTTCCCCAAAGTTACACTTATATAAAACCTACTATCTTTAAATGGAAGGATACATTGGATAGAGTAATCCCGGATGCTATGCCGGAATAACAGAAGGGGAATCCACGTTGAGTGATTATAAGCCATTTTAACTTTCATCAACTGACAAATACCAGTCCACTCCTACCCCAATAATAGTGAACTTTTTTTGTCCTCCTCAGCTCTATTAATGTGAAGAATAAAACAGTTTGCATCCATGTAATTCTATTTTTTTACCAAGCCGTTGCTTAAACTTTAAAAAGTCTGACACCAATCTTTTTTAATCGCTTCCCCTTTCGATCCTCACAGTCTCAATTTCGTGAGTAAGGGTCTGGTTTTCTCTATGAGAAGCACTACATTAGGCAGTGTAGCCCTAGTTGAATAATCAATTGAAAAGAAACGGACGCTTTGATTACTACAGAACCCTTTATTTGCACATCTGCGCAGCTAGAACTGATCAGGGAGAAAACAGTAGCGACAATTTCCGTTGTTGTTGTGCAGTGTCTTAATTTGCGTGGGTGTTAAACGAACTTATTTGATTGATGGCTACATCCTTGTCAAATTGTGTCTACCTAATCAAGACCAGCCAGATCAAGCAGTATCACTTCGGTCTATAACTACATCCTCTTCCCTTTCTACCTCTTATACAACATCCAATCATTATTCTCATCTAAAGCAATTAGTCAAGGAGTGCTTGTCACTTCACCTAGTTCTAGTTTCTCAATCTAAGTGTGTGTGCTACAAAATTTCAAAACTCCTTAGTGTTGTTAGGTTAGCAACAATAACCAGTGGGTGTGTGTGTGTTTTCGAATTTCTACGTACTGAACAACTCTGAGACGGAATTGATTATTGCAAATAAAACATCAACGCGAAGTTCGTTAAAATTTATCATTGCCATTTCCTTTATTTAGGACAAACAATAAATGAATTCAGGTAAAAAAAAAAAGGTAAATTTTCAGATTAACACCCGCACGATTTTCACTGGGGTGTTAGGGTTAGGGTTTTAAGGTCAGGGATAGGGTTTTAGGGTTAGGGTTAGGGTTAGGGACGGAATTCCCTAACCCTAAAACCCTAACCGTAACCGTAACCCTAAACCCTAACCTTAACCCTAACCCTAACCCTAAAACTAACCCTAAAACTCTAACCCTGACCCTAAAGCCCTAACCCTAACACCCTAGAGAAAATCGTGCGGGTGTTAATCTGAAAATTTAGCAAAAAAAAGTCACGGAAAGAAAGTCACAGGGGTTTTGTCCGAGGGGGTTTTGTCCGG
>NC_068989.1:16523777-16525874 GCF_001194135.2 Octopus bimaculoides
TAATGTTGGGGGAAAAAGTCAAAATTGAAGAATTTGGGTGGGGGGGGGTTAACAAAGCCAATTTTTGGCGTATCCAAAAACGGGGAAATTATGGCAAAAAAAAATTTTAATAAAGAAATTTGGGAGAAAATGGGTGGGGACGGGCGGAAGTCTTTCCCTTCAATGAACTGAAAAAAGAGTGGAGAGGCTCTTGTCGGATGTTTCGTACTTTTTTGGCCACTCCTCAGAGAGGACGTCGTTGATTTAGTTCTACAGTCGATAGAAAAGGATATTTAACAGATACATATAAAGCAGCCATGAATAAAAGTATTACCATAGTGAATAGCTTAATTTGCATATTTGCAATTTAGATAGCTCGTCGTAAGTTAACAATATAATGTATTGCAATACTGAAATAAATTTGAATGGTAAAAAGTTTTAGCTGTGATTGGATATTATAAGACTATAAAGCAACTCCTTCCGTGTTTTCGAAGTGTAATATTAATCAAAGTATAGGGCGTTGATATTTCACCATTCGGATTTACACTTGTAAATAGATTGATAGTTGTCATAGAGACTTTAGTCTCTCTCTATCACCTTTCAACAGCTTTATATATGAAGAAACATTAGACCAATTTTACAACATAATAAAAATAAGTTTTATTTTGGTGATGCTTGGTTATACAAATCCTGTCATTCAGCTTAGCAGCCGCTGATTAAGTTGTGATTTGGTATTGGAAGGTTAAGGGCTTCCTTGATGCCTGCCAGAGAAGCAAGTAGCTATCACCATCGAAGGCATCGTGGTGAAGAGTGCTTCGTTGAGGAGCGAGGAGAGTTGTCACGTAGAAGGTCTGTCCTCAACTCACTGAGAAAATGAAACTCACTCTTTAAGTACCAGTTTTACTAGGCATGCGCACTCGAGGGGCTTCCGGTGGTGAAGTCCCCTGCGCATGCGCAGAATAGTACTTCCTCAATGGCGGCTATAATTTCGCGCCACTACACACTTAAGACTAGATTAGTACTTACGAACAGAAACTAGTGCATTTATCTTAGAATTTGCTAAGATTGACTCATCGTGGTTATGTAGTCCATTTTGATATACTATGGATGTCGGTCTCATTTTGGTATTGCTTTTCAAATGGTTATCGAGCTTTCCCTTCATACTACAACCTGATTTTCAGATGCAGGTTTCGGAGACGTTTCAACCAACAACATGAAAATATTTTGTCGTCTTTCCATACGAAGTTCAAGTGTGTTGGAGCCCATTTCTAGCTACAAATAAACAGGAATTTTTGGACCAAATAGTACTGGTCTAGTGTCGGGGAAGTTGATACAAGTGTTGAGGTAACTCACCTGAATGTAATTATCATATAGTTTTGAACATATACACACATACTAGTCATGACAAGCTTTCTGCTTAAAACGTTATTCACATTTTCGACATAATTTAACTGTGACGTATTTTAATAACTGCATGCGCAAAAGATTTCTGAATAAGGAACAATTTTTTTTTCATACAATATTCTAGTATTGCTGTACGACAATTACATTTTATTTACTAATCAAAATATATTTGCAATGCTCCCATTTCTGAAACAAGATAGTACACCATGCAAAAAAAGCAAAAACGACAAGTAATGGTTGTTATTAAGTATTTAGTTAATATTTATTTAATTTTCAATTAATCTTCATGTAATTTTGATTTGTCTTTGAACATTGTTACTGAATACCATGTACTGAAATATTTTAATATTCCAATATCGCTTCATCGCTGTTGTATGACTAATATTATTTTATTTTTTTCTCTGTTGAAGGCATTTTCTTGTTTCTCTTTCTCAAGCTCCATGCCAATATTCCTTATGTTAATTCCATCAACAACCCTTATCTTCTTTTTGATTAAAGAATTGATGAATTACTTCTTTCATGTCATTCCACCGGTTTATGTATGTATGTATGTATGTATGTATGTACATGCATACAAAACACACCCATTGTCAGATGGATAGATGTTAATATAAAATGTGTGTGTGTATATATATATATATGTGTGTGTGTGTATGTGTGTGTGTGTGTGTGTGCATATATATATATATATATATATATATATATATATATATA
>NC_068989.1:16526939-16527677 GCF_001194135.2 Octopus bimaculoides
TGTGTGTGTGTGTGTGTGTGTGTGTGTGTGTGTGTGTGTGTGTGTGTGTGTGTGTGTGTTTGTGTGTGTGTGTTATACATTTAAATGCATATATGTTTTATATACACACACAACATTAAGATGTGCTTTCTATGCACAACATATAACCGATTGTTTTAGAATACAATATAATTTATTGTATTAAACTTTTAAATTCACATATATGAATGCATAACTATATATATTTTTGAATTGATTACGCATGTAGGCTATAACATATAAACAGACCAAAATATATTACAAAGAACAACAGAAAACACCATCAATGTTATCTCAATATGCTCGTTCCTACGACCGTTTCAATAATTATTTTGTCACTGTACTATTGTACACGATAAAAAACTTATATCTTCAGGGTACAATCTCCATACAAAACCACAGAATATATTATACTTTTGCTCTTTTATCGAACAAAAAGAAAAGAAGAAAGAAATAATGAAAAAGCAAGCAGGTTAGCAGGTTAGTGTGGCATATTTCATAAGTGACTATCTTGTCTAACATATTTCGGGTTACGTAAGTGTAAAAAATTAAAATAGCAGGAAACAAACAGACAGGAAGCCGTCACTTAAAGCATCCATCATATACACATATATACAGACAAGTATACAAGTACAATAGGATAATTACATTCATAGATGCGCACACAGATTCACATGCCTATATATACATATATACACACACACATATATATATACAAAC
>NC_068989.1:16527953-16528931 GCF_001194135.2 Octopus bimaculoides
TATATATGCTTTCAGTGCGAATGTTTTTTTTATATATATGCCTGCCTTCCTGTTCAAGTACAAAAACCGTCATATTTGAGCCCTTATTGAGATATTTACATACATATTTAATACTTTATATAGAGTTGCAGGACTCAACATTAACATGGGCCTGCAATGTTTCAGACAGCAATAGGTTGTAAGGCACGATCCACCTGTTGTCAATCTCCATCCCTTGAGTTTGGTAGTGTTTAGGGTGATCAAAGGAAAATGAATGGGTTAGTTCCCTTGGCTAGGAAAATGAATGAGCTATATCCCTTGACTAGGAAAATGAACAGGTTATTTTCCTTGGATGTTAAAGGAAAATATATTGGTTATATACGTGGACCCTTTCTAGGGGTCCTAGCCATCCAATTATAGATTTTTATTAAATTTCAATGAGCCTAGTAACAAACTGGATGTTACTTGAAAATTTTTGCTAAGTTTCAAGAAAATTCGTTAACGGGTGTAGATGGAAACTTGTTACAAACAGACAACTTGCGTTTATATATATATATATATAACATTTTCATAGGGAGGTTATGTCAAGTACAAACACTTACTTTTGCATGTGGAAAATATAAAAAGTTCACAATAATCCGTGTAAAAAGTCAATATAATGGCAAAATGATAGACAACTTAATAGTACAAATCAGCAAAGAGATCGTAACGCAGACAATTCGTACTAGATTAAGCAATAAAATAAATTTAGAGGCATGTATGACAGACAATTGGGGTGAGCCCACATTTTGGGATGTGGATTGTAATGAATAAGCAGAGTGCTTAACGAAAATAAACCCAATGAGATAGGAGGCTTCATTAGTGGTAATGGTTATAACTTAATACCTAGTAACTTAATACTAAAATAGTACTAATGGAGTAAATAACTTGAACTCTGTACCAAACACTAATAGGGGGGTGCAATGTATATATATATATATATATATATATATATATATA
>NC_068989.1:16529018-16529945 GCF_001194135.2 Octopus bimaculoides
AACTGTACACACGTCTAATTTTATGTGAACAACTCGTGTATTGTTCTGCAAATAATATTGAATTAGAACGGTCGTACTGAATGTGTTTACGTAAGAAAAAATTGTGTTAATGCATTAATGGCGAAACCATGGTCTATGATTAATTCTTTATTTCGTATATTTTCATTTGTCTTTCCCGTTCATGTTCTGGTGTGTGCTGAATTTCCCTAGAGAACATTCTTTTCTTTTGTGGTTTGACCGTAGATGGTCTATTTCTAGCATAATGGATGTCCACTTAGTGGTCATCCATTCTTCTAAACAACGGAAAACTATTCATGAAAATATGGAGAAGCTGCTGATGGTGTAATTGACAGAGAAGCAGCTCACAAGAGATACTGTGACGGAGGCTATAATCTACAACTGGGCGTGCGACGGCGCTATTTAATGATACTTGCCAAACTCATTTCAGAAACACTCTGAAAGTGAGGATGAAACAGATCTTATTGGACAGGATTTTATCGAAAACTCCTGTAGATGAAAGTGAAGAAAGCGTGACGACGAAAAGGGCAAAAATCTGCGAATAAGATTCAGTTAATCAGTTCAGCGTTTCTCCTCCACTTCCGTCAGCATCCTCAAGTCGTCTGCTCTTTAAGGTAAACGCTGTGCATTACACATAATAAAACTAATTTATTGCAGTACATTCTATTTATTGTTTTTTTTTTTATATATATACAGTGGTCGTTATTTATAAGTACATTTTTTCTTATTTAAAAACATGTAACAAAAAAAAATGCGGTGTTTTCTGAGGGAGTGGGGACAGGAACGGATTAATGGCATTTCAATTTATTTCAATGGAGAAATTTGATTTGACATACGAGTAATTTGAGTTACGAGCTCCGTCACGAAACGAATTAAACTCGTAAGTCAAGGTACCACTGTATATATACA